>NC_139229.1:126782187-126936631 GCF_977018435.1 Lepisma saccharinum
CCCAGAACATTGGAGGAGCTGAAACGAAACATTACACAGGAAATTGATAATATCGGTGATGCAACCCTCAGGAAGGTATCTGAGAACATGATCAAGCAAACCAACTTATGTATCTAAGAAAATGGGGGACACTTTGAACATTTGCTTTAATTTGTAGGGATACCCACATTTCAAGGTTGCAAGGTGTGTGTAATTTATTGCATATGTTCGAGAATAACAAACTTTCTCCTTTGTCGTTAAAAGTGCCTTAGTGTGATAGCCTGAGGTGAAACATGTCTGTTAGTGACACGTGACAGCAACAGTGTTGCCAGTGTCCCTCGTAATATTGTGAAAACATCGATTTTTGGAACAGCCCATTTATTCCCTTGTGCAATGTTATTGAAACTTCGTCAAAGTTCTTTTTCTGTCAAATTCAATAGATGGCCATCCAAATTGTTCGTTGGTATTGTGAAATGTTGCAATAATTTACTTCAGTGAATTCTGTGCATCAATACACATGATTTGCAAAAAAAAAATTTCTGCCTTTGGCAACACTTTGCTTATTTGTTATTAAAACATGCATGTTCTTACATGTGTTTGTCTCTCTAAATTTTCCCAATATACAGGGCATTCTCTTGGCAGAAAGCGTTTCTTCTCATTCAGTTTCGCTATTCCGTTATACGGTCGTAAACACCGGGTTGCGTGACTTTTCGGACACTCTGTACAATTATCTCATATACACTGTGTACAGCGACGGCTCGTGACTTTTCACAGATGCGTGCTACAGGTAGATGTTGTTACTTGCAGTGGCGTAGCAACATATTGAAAGGCCCTGGGCTCGATTAGAATGCGAGGCCCCCCCATCCGTTTTTAAATTTGAAATCTCAATGTGAATCAATACAAAATCTTCAGGGATACGTCAGCAAATTATCATATTTAATTAATAATAAATTACTGAAGAAAATTATATTTAATAATTTCACTCACCCTAAAAATATCTTTCTTTGTTTTCCAGGAGCTGATGTATGAAGCTGTAGGAAGAAAGTCAGAACTGCTTATATTATCCATCGCCTTCTTGAGTTGCAAACCCAAGCATTTAAATGCCTCGCACTTGCTTCGTGACAGTTGAAGGTGCTTTACTGCTAACATATTAAAATCGAGAGTGTGAGGTTGAGAGAAAGAAGAAAAGAAATATAGATTGCTTTCTATTCGAGAAAATATTAAATGGGTAAAAATTTCCACGCAAATTATCTTGAATTTTTGCGTAAATGTTTCATATAAGAAATATGACAATAATTTTTACTTTTTCCATGGCCCCCTTACGCTTTGAGCCTGCCCACCTGTATGTTACGCCCCTGATTTGACATATTATAAAGTTTAACTAGAATTTAAAGTCACATAAAAACATAGTGTTTTAATTTTATTGCTTACAAAAATTAACCTTTTTCATATCTTTCCCACCTCACCCCATGAGATGTAAGGAAAGACCCATTCAGACACGAGGCCCTGGGCGGTCACCCACTCCTTGCTACGCCACTGGTTAGTTGCATTTACAATTACCCAGCTCCCACTTACGAACACACATACACTCACTTGGAACCTCCTAGCATATGCAGGGTTTTCTCCCGAGGGGTCTGGAATTGTAAAGGTCTGTATCACATATCTGCTTTCTACGTACGGCCGGAATAAACTATAAAATATTTTGCAATCACAGATTTAAAGCTTCATTTTAAAAGTTATTCAAGGACAAAAATGATAATCGGAGATCATTTTAAAGGGTGTTTGAATTTAACACTGTTTTTTTGTTTCAGAGTTCTTTGCTGCTTTCATCCGAAACTCAAAATTTGGAGATGGGATGTAGCCCCCATCAATTTCTTAGCCCCAGCCTCACATACACCACTGGTTGGAACAACAGAGCACAACTGATCCTTTACAATGACTGCTCCATATGCCAAGCGCATGCCCATCAACTGCGTGAAAAAATTTCGTGTCTCGTTCTGTAAAGCTATCCACAAACTTTCTCTTTATACTGAGATGACAACACTTACTGTGCTGTGAATCTGTGTAGCACGCTAGCAGAGTGACTGGCACAGACCCTACCTCCCCCACATAACTGAGGGGCATTTGGCCAGATTCGGCGTGCCGCGAGGTGGCGAAAACGTGCTATGAAGCCAATAGCACGGTATTCGTTGTAGCTTAACAGCGTGTGGAAAATAAATAGCGCGCTGCAAATTTTTTAGTATCTTAACGTGAGAAGTTTTATTTCCCTTGTGTTTTATTAAACTTCTTCAATCTATGGAATGTGTCCCTTTCTTTCTTTTCATTTTAGTTAAAATGAGTAACGTGCTAGCACAGTAGCACATATTAAGCAGACAAAAGAATCCCTGGTCCTCCAGGTTGTGGGTTGGGAATGAGGCCAACCACCTATGGTTGGATGGATACAATGGAAGTCAAACCTGGCAAACTTTATAGACTAATGATTTATCACTTGCAATATGGAATGTTCAGACACTGTTAAAACCCGTAAAAATGAATGGAGTGTCACATGAGATAATAAAATTTGGGTATGATCTGTTTGCGTTCCAAGAAGGCAAGGTAAGGGCAAGGAAAACTTTTATGCCAGGGTATACGTAGCTTTACAGTGGATCAGGGAGAACTGAGCAATTTGGTGTATGCCTTATAATCACTAAAAGGATAAGAAAAAGTCTCACAGAATTTGAAGAAATTAATGAAAGGATGTGGAAAATATGGTTGAGATAAAGATTTAGAACTATAGCAATTATAACTGCACATGCACCTACAGAAGAGAAAGATGACAGGCAAAAGAAGGATTCTATAATACTTAGAACAAGCATGTGGGAAGATCCAGAAGTATGTTATGCTAACTGTATTGGATGACTTTTAATGTTCAGATGGAAAAGGATGAATATCAACGAGGTGTTGCAGGCTAACATACTCTCCATGAGGAGAGGAACCTCATTTGCCAGCTTGCTGTAGGGACATGATCATAAAAAGTATCTGTTTTGAACATAAAATAATTTATTTAGAAACATGGACAACTCCTAATGGAACAATACACCAGACTGATCGTATTTTGGTTAATGCACATTACGCATCATCAATTATGTAAGTACAGAGTAAATTAAAGGAGAATGACAGCTGAGAAATGTTGAAGACAAATGGACAATGATACAAGCAGTGATGAGGAGGCAGCACACTTTCAGATAATAGAAAACTAAAAGAAATGAGTGGTTTGATGATGAGTGCAGACAGATTATAGATGAGAAGAACAAAGCTAGAGAGAGAATGTTACAGAGAGAAACTCGAAGTAATACTGAGAGGAGTACAGAATGACGAAGGAAAGAACGCAGAGTATGTAAAATAATAATAATAATGTATAAAAAGAAGATGCAAGATATAGAAGAATTAAATGAACAAAGGAAAAGAAAATTCTATAAGGGGTGGTTAGAATAAGAAAGGCATTTAAGCCTAGAATAGAAGGTTAAAAGGATAAGGATGGGGAAGTGGTTGTGGACAAGAATCAGATATTGAAAGATGGGCAGAACACTTATAGGAAATTCTGAATAAAGAGGGAGATCAGGAAGAAGAGCAGTATAATAGGCATGAAGGAAATAGGGATGGTCAAGCAGTAGAGGAACCTATACTATGGAAGAAGTTGAATTTGTAATGAAAATGAGCAATAACAGAACACCAGGTAAGGATGAAGTGATAATAGAACCTCAAGAAATGATGAATGAAACAATATGAGGAGAGTCCATGAAATGGACACACTACTAAACTACCTGGATAGAATATTATCTGATAACCAGGAAAAAATTTACCTGGACTTGGTCATTGCTTATTAACACTTGTAGACAATTTTACAATTAATTTAACTAAGTGCTCCGACCAATGGGTCCAAGAATTTAAATAAATATATCAAATGCAGGGAGATGTGGCAAAATATAGGACCAATTACTAAATAAGAACAAGAACTTTCCCTCTTCCTCACAAAAATCCTGGGCATGCCACTGGAATAGGCTGGCTGTCACTTTTTCCTATATCACTTATTAGATTTTATTTATCTTTAAGAACTTAGATTGAATTTGATATTTTCTGAAAGTTCACTTGTTTTGGTCTACAACATTCATAATTATTCCACAAGGACAATAAACAAACTTTGAAGTTCATGCTGAAAACTTTCATTATGAATGAAAGGCAATGCAGATACCACATCCCCCAACTAGAACTATTTTCTAACTTCAAACAGTGTATGTACACATTGATTAAGACACAAACCACAATTTATATAAATTACTTTTAATGGTCTGTACAATCAAGAAAGTCTTAAGTTTAAAAAAAAGAAGTCTTCAGTCCCAGTGACTAGAAAAATTAAAACATTTACAATTTGGTGTGATTATGTAAATCATTACACCAGGTCACAGTAGTGGCTACTTGTATCTAAATCTACATTGTTGAATCTCTGTTCTTCTCTAAAATCTGCCAACTCTCTCTTCGTCACACCATCCCACATTTCTATGTCTGACAAAACTTTTAGGTTCTCACAATGATTCATAAGCAGTCTCACACTGTGCATAGTAAGTGTGTTGTCACTGTATGGAATTGTAAATTGTTCCAAATGTCTTAAGGAGTTCTTAGATAATATCCGTTCCACTGTGAAGTCATCAATACTGGGAATTGTTTCCAAGTGGACAATTCGGACTTTTTTGCAGAAAGAGAGCAGGACTTCTAAGTGACCCAGAGAGCAATGCATGAAACAGCACAGATACTCCAGTTTCTCAAAATGCGACAAAGCAAAAGTAACATTGTTGCTGAATTCACAGTAATCAAATGTCAACTTTTCTAAATTTGGACAATAGTAATTTATCAGTACCACTGAGGCTAACTCAAGCTGAAATGAACGAACCAGTATCAATGATGTTATACGGTTTCCTATGTTACTCAACAACATCTCAGCATCATGATTGAATGAAGATACCAGCTGCAAATGCTGAAGATTGTTCAGTGATGAAAATGGTGTTAAATCACCTTGTATTTTAGAAGAATCAACAGTTGCAAGCTGAATCTTAGGGCACATTTTAGCAAGCAATTGAAAGTGTGTCCCTGTAACTATCTCTCCCTTAAATGACCTAATATTTAGAACAATATTTGACTGTTCATTTGTGTCAATGTGTTCCAACACATCCCCAAACCTATTGTAACTAAATTCTTCCAAGTGACGCATCATTAGCAAGACTGTGGTACATGCTGGAACAGTTACTGATGTATTGTAGAGTACAAGTTTCCGTAAACCAGTGCAATATAAAAGTGATGGTACACTGCTATCTGTAACCAGAATTGATTCCCCAACATCCAAACTTTGAAGTTTCATGCAATTTACGCAAACTACAGACAAGATCTGATCAGTACATTTAAAAAACAAACAGAGATCAACAAGATTTGTAAGGTTCTTCCATAAATTAACTAAGCTATGCATATTCTTCAGAGCATGGTTCAAAAACTTGGTCGATTCTAAACATACAGTCCAATCTAATACCTCCAGTCCTCTCAACTTGTCTAAACTGTCATAAAGATACTGTTTCATAGTAGATGGCCACTTTCTGTGTTCAACAAACTTAATACGTGCTAATACACCAAGTTCCTCAAGACACACCATGATGTTCTGAAGAAAGTGTTCTTTCGTGCAAGGTATACATTTTGCCACTGCCGATAGCACTTCATCTATGATTCTGTCAATCAAAAATCTTGACAAGTTCCCTAGGAACACTCCACTTATCCATTCCACGTGAGATTTAAGAAACACTCTCCTCTCATCCTCACACCACATTGATGGGGGTACCAACAAAGCGGCATGGATACACTTCTCACAAATTACATCTCCAATTTTTTGTGCTGCAAGATCTTCTAATGTAGCTGGCTGTTTCTTTCTTGGCATCTTCACAAAGCTGAAATAAGTGAATATACTGTATTAGCATAAAAATATGTTGCATTTATGAAGTTTTAAACTTAATGTTAAGATCTACAAAATATCTTGCCTGAAGAATGTTCAATGTGCCAAGTTGCCAGCTATTTTATCTGAACCTTAGCACCCTTAGGCCAAACCTTGCTTGCTTAATAAAAAAACTATTATTATTATTACTACTAGTCAATGTCATCGGAATTTCAAAGACAATACATCTTGCAGTATTAGGAGAATACTTCTTTTTTTCCAGAACATGTTGCATATTATTGCTTTAAATTCTTGTGAGGTTCTGTTTATCATTAGTTTGAGAAAACTTGTAAAATAAGTCTTAGCCGAGCTTATAATACTCAAAATAATTAATGTAGTACACGTCACAGTGGGTTTTTTGAGGATATTTTTCTCAGATCATGCTAGAACTGGACTTTTAACAGGAATAATAAGAACATATATCCAAGAAACAAAAAAGAAAAAAATGTCTGAAATTTTTAGATAAAATGTTTGCATTGATTGATGCCGTATAGTTGAACAAAGTTTATAATTTTGAAATTATACTGTGTGTACTGAATTCAAGTGGAGGTATGTTTGGCCTATTGCTGATGAAAATGATGAGCTAGGATGTGTTATTTGTTTATTTGTTAAAAAGCTAGGGATGTCCAAAAAATAATGTCTTCATATTTCAGAAGAGTCGAGCCACAGAAAGATCACAGGCCTCTGATAATAATAGAGCATCTCAGCTGTGGAACCTTTGAAACAAAATAAACAATGAATCAGAAGACTACGAAACTACTTCCAAAATGCAGCAAGAATCACAGGCAAGAAGTATTGGAAGGCTTTATGAAACTTGCTTCAGCTGTTGAGGATGTCACTATCAAAATTCTTCATTCAGCTCACTACCTGCCAAAGAAAAATCAACCTTTTTCAGATTACAAAGATCTGATTCCATTATAGCAGACAAATGCTATAAACGTGGGTTCAATTCATTCCTGCTACTAGTGGTATAGTGCATTTTTCTGTCGCCTGCCGCAAATAAAATATTTGGGGCCTCTAGCATGGATGTCCACAGGATTTTTTTTTCAGAGAGGGGCAAACAAGGCATTTTTTTAGGGAGGGGCAAACAAGGCAAATTCCCCCCCCCCCAAGAAGTGCTTTCCCCTCAAAAAACATCGCTTCAATTTGAAATTATCATGTTCATGCAGAACTTAACATATATTATTGTGGCCGAAATGAAATTATATGTGTTAAATATATAATTTTTGGTTCACTTTCAATTTCCAGGGGGGATACGGCCTGCCCTTGCCCCCCCCCCCTTCCAGACGTCCATGGCCTTTAGTGAAAAAAAGGGGTTCCAGGTTTTATACCCAGTGTGGGCACATTGCACAGTGGTAGGTAGGTCACAAAACTACACAAACTGTGTGTTCAGTCCTGATTATCCTACCTCTGCATAAAGTGGACTTAAAAAAAATTCAAACAAAATGTATGTATGCATTTGTGATGATGCCAGAGGTTGGAAGGACATTCAATATTTACATACTCCCTCCCTCTCCCATCTCCTGCAGTCACTATGGACAGGAAACTAACTTTTACCCAAATATGCTCCGACTGCCTTCAATTTTTTTTTTGTTTCAACTTACATATTAATCACTAGTGAGAGTATGGGATTTTAAGGATCACTTGTCGTTGAACTGGGCACATATCAGTGTGTAACAGTGTGAGTGAATAGAATGCCATGAACAGAAACTTCTGCGGCAATATTGTAAGTGCATTGTGGAACGGAAAAGTATTTAGTGTAACTTGTTCTGACAAAAATTTTGTAGGCTATTTTAAAATTCTATATATATATATATTTAAAACCTCCATAAAATGTTGTTTGTGTATTGATTGCTGCCACAAGATATGTGCATTGTGGAACGGAAATAATATATTTAGTGTAACTTGTTCTCACAAAAAATTTGTAGGCTGTTTTTCAAATTCTATACAGTTAAAATTTGCCTAAAAAGTTTGTTTGTGTATCCATTGCCTACATTTACTAGAGCTGTAGCGAGTTGCCAATTATGCTTTAGTTTCCACAAAGGTGTAAATCTGACATAATAGTAAATGAAACTTTGGATAATTGTAGTGAACCTCATAATATTTTCAGTATTCTCCCACTACATTCTTCGGTTAAAGGGGTTCTGACTTCATTTAATACCCCACCCAAGCCGATCTCCCCTGAACAATATGGACTTCGCGTACAATGAGAAATTCGAAAATACTGTTTTTCAATTTTTATGACATAATTACATACATATTTTACAGTCCCAGACCCTGATTATCACAGAGGTAGGTTTGGGATACTAGATCAGGATGACATGAATCTATCTCTGATAAATAACTAGAAGAGGAAATTGGAAATATTTTACTTCAACTCAGTGGCACAGCCAGGAGTATTTATATATTTCTTAAATAAAAACAATGAGATTAGATACCAAAAATTTTCAGGGGAAGGGGTAGTTTTTGTTGTAATAACAAATATATGCAATTAGTTTTGACTTCAAATATACTTTACTAAGGACAATATCGAAAACATGCACAAAAGAATGAACGAAAATATCTGGCTGTGCCACAAACGCCGTAAATTACATTGCCACGTTTACTGTTCTCATTGACGAATCAACAAGGCTGGGAAATAACAGTGTATTGAGGTGGAAAAAACCCCTAATTATGTGTATGACTTTATCAAGTTATACTCCCAGGATAGCGAAGTTGAGCTATCCAAGAATGCGTGTCCTCTATGAAGAGTACCCATGAGAAAAATGGTTACCATTGCCACTGATGGTGCTATGCTAATGCTTGGCAAATGTGGAGTTGTAACAAATTTGAAATAGAAATACCTGCAGCTGTTTCTATTGCACAGTCTAAATCATAAGCTGGACCTGTCAGTGTCTGACAGTGTCAATGATGTACAGGGAACTGATCATTTCGAAGTTTTTATGGACAAATAGTTAGTTTGTATGGGTTGATGTAATGGGAGGACTGGCAATGGTTCGGAATGTTAAAAACACATAAAAACTACCTTACGCAATCATTCACACTTGTCATCGACATGGCATTTTTCATCCAAGAAAGAAAAAGTATCACAGAATGTGATAATGATTGCAAAAGCACATTTGAAGGTTTTTCAAAGTAATTAGCACTGTCTGTACTTCTAAAAAGTCCTATTTATTGGCGAAAATAAGATATAAAAAGTACCGTATGTATGCATACATCCACGTTTCCCATCAACTAACACACTACTCCCATATTTACTAGTTGATGGATCTCCACATGAGGTTCAACGGGGTGTTACACGTAAGACCCTATTAACCTAACTATGAAAGCATTTAGGCACATTATTTAAATGCTAAAAGCCCTTAACCTGAGTCATCTAAACTTAAAAGCATACTATGAAAGCAGTGGCGGCGATTGGGTTCCAAAACTGTTGGGGGGGGGGGGGGAGGGGGCAAGGAGAGTTTACTTTTCCTTGGTAGATATGGTTTAGCATATTGTGGGAGCAAAAATGACAAAAAGTGGGAGGGCAACCACCACCTCCCTAATCGCAGGCACTGTATGAAAGCATTTATGGACATTTTTGGCAACTGGAAATTACACAATAGCTCACTGCACGGTAAACAGACTGATTCAGAAAACCCATTCACACCCCACACATGAGACCTAGATGGCGACAGCAGCCGGTAACTAAGACAACAGTAAACGGATGGATGGTGGCAAGAAAAGCATTATATAAGAGTACATGGAAGTGAAAAAACATTCTCAAGCAAACATGCAGTAAGTAATTACTAAAACTTCGAATTACGTGTTAACAGACATAAGTAGAAATCAACCATGTAAACATTGTGTGTGCAGGAATATGAAATCGCAATGAAACAAAAAGAACTTGGGTCGGAGGATTTATTGAAATAGACAATTTCTCTAATATTTTTAATACTGTATATGTGTAGCATCTGCTAGTGTTTCCCCAACAGAGACATTCAAGGGCATAACTACTGCCACCAGGTAGTGAGAATAGCCGATTGAGCTATTTTCAGTCAGCTTCTTAAAAGTTAAGTACTCATGCTTGACACGTCCTTTCCCCTTGGACCAATATTTATTGTTATTAATTTCATTTCTTATTCTATAATTGTTTATTGTTATTAATCTTAATCATGTTATTTATTTTGTGATTTTTGTGGTATGTGATATCTATTTATTTATTGAAATTTCCAGTACAGCAGAAGCCATTTTAAACCAGAATGAAACAACAGTAAAACAATAGACTAAGATTAAAAACACAAAAGAAAGGATACAATAAAATAAACAAAAATAAAACAAGCCAAAAAAGTGCCAAGGTAAATAGATCAGTTTCACAAAAGCATTACTTATGTACAATTTTTCCTATGTTGCTGATAAAACATGAATATGAAGTGAATATATCTATTTGGTTTGAGATTATATTGAACTGATTTGGTAGCCTATGGAATAGTGAACGTTGTATGAGTGAGATCCTGGGAGTTGTAGTGTGGAAAGTTTCCTTGTTCCGTGTTTTATGTCTATGCACTCTGAGTGAGAGTTCGTGGAGTGGGATGCTGCATCTTAAGTTTCCATTTATGATCTTATATAGCAATTTTATATCTGCAATGTATCTACGAGTTTATGGAGTATTAATACGCAGATTTACAAGCAGATATCTCTTAGGCAGGTGTCTCAGGGTGGGCACTTTATATTGAACGATGGAGAGGAAAAGCTGAGAACACTGTCGATCTTGGAGGTATGAGAATGGGCAGCCATGTTCCAGATTGGTGAACAATATTCTAGAATGGGGGACACGAATGTCTTGAAGTAAATGGAAAGCGCTTTCGGGTTATTGATTTCGGTGAATCTGTAAAGTAGGCCTATTGGTTGTCCAGCGAAAAGAATAGACTGTTGGGTATATGAGAACAGCGTTGCCGCTTGCCGCAGGGGCGAGTAACGGACCTGCTGGCAGTGAAAGTACAAGACCAAACAAACGTGCGTGGCGCTTGAATCGCGGGTACGTACAAATTGAAGAAATAAGTTCACGGTGAGCTATTATTAAAAACAAGAAACAAATTCACAAAATTACATAAACTGAAAGAATAATTCTTAATGAACTTACTTTTCTCTCACATGTCACTCCAGGGGGTTAATTCCTTCCATTGCAGAATCATCACCAGAATCATTTTCTTATGTCAGATCATCACTCTCGCTGAAATCTTCACCCAAGTGGATTATTATCTGATCAACGTCATCCTGCAAGTCATCTGCATTCCACATTTCCTTCTCTATGTCCATGACATGTTTTACGTAATTTTGCCAGTTTTCAACTGTTACTGTCTTAAATGATTCAGTGATTAAATTTTCAATGTCTTTAGTTTTGAATGTAGTGTTGTTACACCGCACATAGCTAATGCTTAACCTGTGACCACACAAGTTCAATCGGGTTCAGTTCGCAATGATGTGGGGGCAAACGAAGCACCGTATGCCCCATCTGTTTTGCCATTTCATTGATCTTATACTTATCGTACTTAATTTTATGAATATTTGTAAGTTCCAGAAGATCTCTCCGTAACATGTCGTCATCATAACGAATGCCATGAGATTTCAATCATTCTCTTAAATCATTCTTCTTCCACGAGGTTGTCGGCATTGGCTCTTGCTTGCGGCTATGATAAGAGGCATTGTCAACAACAATAACAGATCCCGGAGGGAGATTGTCGAGCAAATGTTCCCGAAAATACATCTCATACGTTTCTCCATCCATTTCATCATGGGCATCTGCTGTATTCTTTTTGCACTGAAACACAAGTTGGGCGTTTTGCAGAAAACCGCGTTCGTTACCCGCATGCACTAAAGCGTATCGCGCTCCGCGAGATGTTGGATTTTTTAAACCAGTGGACAGACCTGCCAGAAACGCTTGTTTTGCAGTTGTAATTGTCTTGTCTTTCCATTCATAATTGACTGAGGTTCCGGTGTTTACCCAGGATTCGTCAGTGTAAACAATATTTCTATTTTCACGCTTAAACTTCCTAATCTATCTTAAATATTTATGGCGAAGAGAAATTAAATCTTCTCTTTCCATTAACATGGATTTGTTGCCCCTTTTCTCATACGAAAAGCCAAGTTCTTTGAGAAAGACATGAAACGTTGATCTTTTAAAATTCGGTAATGTGGAGTCAGAATTAACAGCAACAAGAACAGAATTAAGTGTTGGGGGTTTGTTTTTAAAAAAAGAATTCGTGAACTTTACGTCGCACAGAACTTCTGACAAAATCATTATATTTTACATTTCTACTTGTAATTGGCGATCTTTTCCTGGGTCGTTTCTTACCTGGTGTTTCAAGAGGACCTTGAGAAACCTCGCCCCGAATTTTATACACAGTAGCCCGAGAAACTCCAGTTGCTTTCGCCGTCTCGCTGGCTAACCAACTTACACTGCGATCCGGATTTTTCTGTTTTAAATAAACAAAAATATTCATTAGTATTTGCCTTTCTTTACTTTCGAGAACCTCACCATGCCTTTTCTTCTTTACACTACTTTCGATCATATTTCAGTGTTAAAACCAACGGTTTTTTACAGCACAACACGACACAACCCAACGCACAGATCCGCCACAGTCATTCCTCGTCGAAACCAACGGTCAGTCACCTTCTCCTTCCGTGAAATTTTGTCTACCGCAGTACTGACTGAGGGAGTGAGGTGGAAAGCAGTCGACAACGCTGGGCTCGCCGTTCCCCTCGGTTCACGTGCCCCTGCACAAACAAAATTAAAAACACGCGCTGCTCGAAGGAAATTTTACTGGTCTCAAAGCTTAACCAGTTCCAGAATAGCGTTTTGCATTCGAAAGAAAAGCAAGCGTGTGTTCACCTTTGCGCTCAGTAGTGAAAACAATATTCAAAAAGAGGGAGGAGGTAGGGAAAGTAAAAGCCCATTTGAAGCAACAGTCTATTCTTTTCGCTGGACAATCTATAGCATACTCATTGCCTTTTTTTGTGATGGTTGATATGTGATTATCGAAATTTTTGAATCTATGAGGATACCTAGATCTCGGTGTTGTGCTTCTTTTGCTAGAGGGAGGTCCGTGAGTGTATAATTACCTTCAAGAATGTTTTGTTTCAATGAAATTGTCATGTAAGAACATTTAGAAGGGTTTGTGGACAGTTTCCATCGCTTACACCATTCAGAGAATCTGTTAATGCCATTTTGGAGAATATGCATTTCTGATGGCTTTTTTATCTCTCTCATAATCTTCCAATCATCGGCAAACATTAGAATTGTGATTGAGATGGGGGAATTAAAGAGGTCTGTGAGATCATCCAGATATAATACAAATAACAGAGGGCCAAGAACGCTTCCTTGTGGCACACCAGATATAACAGGAAGCCAGTTAGAATGAGTTCCAGGAAGTATAACGCGTTGTTGTCTATTTCTTAGATAGTCTTTCACTAATTTTAACGTGTTTCCAGTGATGTTAAATCTGTTAGATAATTTATGCAGTAAATAATGGTGATCCACTGAATCAAAAGCTTTGGACAGATCAAAGTAAACAACATCTAACTGATTACGATTAGTAATTGCATTTATGGCACAGGATTGCATAGAAGACAGATTGGTAAGGCATGAAGAATTTGGAAGAACGCCGTGTTGTGTTGGGTTAATGTAAGGGGATGTGAATTTCAGAAGTCTTTTTTTTTTTTCAGATTTTTTCACAGACAATAGCAAGTGTGGAAAGGAGAGAAATGGGCCTATAACATGCAGTATCGTTAGCATTTCCAGATTTAAAAATAGGAATGATATTTGCTTTCTTCCATTGAGTGGGAAAGCAGCCTTCAGAGAAGCACCTATTGTATAACATTGCAAGAGGAGTAGCTAGTGAGTGAGCTGTTTTTTGAAGGAAAATAGTAGGAATATTTTCTGGTCCAGATGCTCGGTGAGAAGAAAAGGATGTAAGGAAGTGCAAGACTTCACCTGGTTCTGTAAAGACGGTAGAAATAAAGTGAGAGCAGATAGATTTGATAGGCGGATGATCTAAAACATCATTTAAAACAAAATTATTTTGAAATGTTAGATTAAATAGTTCAGCTCTATCATTACCAACAGCTGAAATGTCATTGTGTGTTACAGTAGAGCGTCGATTATCCGAACGTCGGTCAACGGAACGACCGCTTAACCGAACTGTGTACTCGCTCACTTTCAGATATCTGTAATGAAAAAAGTACGTGACTTAGCTGCTCGTAAGCGTGTAGGCTTGCTTAGACAGACCAAAATAAAGGATTTTTTTAAACGTTAATTTTGTGTACTGTGTGTATTGTTCATGCAAAATGCGTATGTAATATGTACATATTTTTGTTTAATAAACTGTACCACATACTATATATTCCTACTAAAGTTGCCTTTGTACGTTACTTTGTAATACATACTTAAAGAGATGCCTGTTTTTATGAATAAATTTACTGTACAGTACTTCTTTTTGGCAAATAAACATGTACAGTTCGATTATCCGAACAAACCAGTTTTCCGAACACCCATGTCCCCCAATTACTTCGGATAATCGACGCTCTACTGTACTTCTAAAGGGACGCGCTTGGCTTGTCTCCGTTAATTTATTAATGTCCAGAATCTCTTTGAATTAGTAAGGAGTCGTTTGTGACTGTGTTGACATATTCGGTGTATTTCTGTTTCATAAGGTCTTTACTATGCTTTCGAAGTGCTTTGAAAGTGTTGAGTGTGTGGGGATTGGGGAAACGTTTCCACAATTGCCATGCTCTCTTTCTGTTATGTAACAGATGCTGCAACTCTTTATCAAACCAAGGGGGGAACCTTTTACTTTTCATTGTTTTATGTGGCACATAGTCCTGAATTAGGGCATGAATAACATCCGTAAACAGTTCAACAGCCTTGGTCACGGTCCCTTCGGAAAGCAGGTTCCAATTGAAAAGGTCAATGGCTCGATGGATGGCATCCCATGGCATTTTCTTCCACAACGGAGTCTTATGCCTGGGGGGTGGAGAAGGGGAGCTTCGCGCTTTCACTTGGAATGTCGAAAATAGCACAACGCGACTCATGGTCTGACTGAACGAGATTCAACGAGGGTTTGACCTCACAGTTTTCAAAAGAGGAGAGAATGTAATCAAGGTTTTTGTCCTTCCTGGTGTTGTGCATATTGTGCTGAAGAAGACCTAGTCCATGAATAAAATTGCCTATGAACCAGTCTTCGTCTCCATTGGTTGGTATGCCATTTACAGGATTATTCCACTTTATATGCATATTAAAATCCCCACACAAAATAACTTCGTGGCTGGATAGAGCTGCCAGAGTAGATTCATAGCAACACTCTTAAGAGTTCTTTGGGACTCCACCTATGAGGCCGATAGAAACAACCTACAAGCATTTTTCTATGGTGGTTTGTACTTACTTCTACCCAGAGTAATTCGCAGTCTCGTTGTAAATCCAGTCATATCTTGCTGGGCCACTTCTTCTTCACACACACATACCATAACACCACCACCCCCACGCATTTCACGATCTTTGCGATGAAAATTGAACTGCTCATATAGCGGAATTTCAGCACACGAGATACCAGAATTGAGCCATGACTCACTAAAGCACACACAGTCGTATTCGGAGAACTCAGCCGTCATTAGTTCACAGTCCAAAAACTTATTTTTTAGGCACTGAACGTTTTGATAGAAAAGATAAATATGTGATATTTAAACCTATCACTAATACTATCAGGATAGTGACTGAACTGTATGTACATATCTTGTAAGGGCTGTTGCCATGGGAATTACGATTGTGTTTTGTCTTTACTTTGGAGTTTGGGCTTTGAGTATTGAAAGAGTGATCAAGTTGAATGGTAATATAATATACTTCTTTCTATTAGTGAAAATTCGACTGATTATATTAGACATTAGATATTACCCAATACAGTAACCCGAATCAGGGCTCTGGCATACCATGCCATTGCTCTACCTACTGAGCCACCCTTGAATTCAACTGATTTTACGCGAAAATCTACATAGTACATGTCCTGTACATGTCAAATCGTAAGATGTTGCCTGTATAACGAACAAGCACAGAAAATAAAGGAGAAAGAAGAAAACTAAGGGGCATTCGCACCGGTTGAGGAGACATTTAACTTCTGTAGTCACACGAGTTGCCGCTTCGAGGTGAGGATGACAGTGGCCTACTAAGGAAGATTTCACATCGTGTTGCCTGAGTATTTCATAAGTCGAACATACTGTAGGTTTGTGCAGCCTTTTGTGTCGCTATGGTGTGAAACGTTACTGTTGATTGGCTCGTTCCAAATGACATGTATCGCGTGTCCTTTCGGTCTGAAATCTTCCTAAGTCTTGAAGATCCAACAAAAATAATGAATTTCTGCTATGGTATATTCCCACATGACAGAAAACACCTTCCAGATGTTAGACAATGGTACAGGAACTTATTACCGTAAGTAGTTTCGGTAAAATTTTAGTATCCGCAAAAGATATTTCTTCAATTTCATAGGAGAAATTACTTACCGAACTGACTTTCCGTACACGTTTGAAAGGACGTGAAAATGTCTTTTCCCATTGCTTAATTTATATCGCCGGTAAAGCATGTATTTTTGAAGATTAATGTCTCTAGAATGCACGAAAGCTGTTGCCTCTATGTGAACCAAATGCTGCATGTGTTCGATGATGTAACCCCCCAGTCAGTGTTTCCAAACACGACGTATTTTTGCAAGAACATGACAATTCTGAGGATGACAATTTTAACTATGTTTGCCTAACCTAACTGAACCTAACGTAATCTTGCCGTGCATGGTTCGTGGGGCTATTTATGAATGGTTTGTGGGGCTACATTCATGATTCGTGGGGTTTTTGAACCCGGGAAAAAAATACACTATCAGTAACATGAAAGTATATATTTTTTGGTGAAGAAGGTTGGCAACACTACACACCCAGTGATCATGGACAACGCTAGTCAAGATTTGGCTGCCATATTGTGTGTAACGCAACCAGAAAATTAACGAACAATAAGTACTCGATATGTGGAAAATTGAAGTTACTGTCGTGAAAAAAACGGAAGGTAAAAATGTCATAACCGGGAAATGGATTTCTTCAAATGTACAGGAGAAAGTACTTACGGAATTGAGTTTCTGTGTAATTTCGGAAGGTCGTAGCAGTTTTTTCTCCCATTTCTCAATGTATATTGCCGCTAAATGATGTATTTTTCTATAATAATGTCCATCCGATGCACGAAAGCTGTTGCTTCCATTTCCATCCATGTACTTGAACCGGATGTTGTGAGCATCTGATAACGTAATCCCCAGCAAGTGTTTCCAAATGCACAGTTTTTTCACTATATTGCCCAACCTAACCTTACCGTGATGGTGCGTAGGGCTATCGTGAATGGTTTTTGGGGCTATTCGTGGATGGTTATACGATCCAGAATGGTTTTTGGGGCTATTCGTGGATGGACATACTATCCCGTATGGTTTTTGGGCAGTGACGTGCACTGAGGAGTAGCTAGTCTAGCAGAGATAGATCAATCAATCTCATATCTCTAATTATTTTCAAATCACAATATTTATTATCTTGAAGCCTCAGTTCATATGCAACATTTCTTTCCACGCACTTCTTGTCCCTCGATGTGATCAGCTGGCAAGGCTGAATACCCTACCCTTCTTCCGCCTAACCAGATCCAGGTATAGACAACTGCCCGAAGGGAAAGGGAAGATTTTGCCTCTACCTCCCTTGACCCCCGCTCCCATGGTTGAAAGGCCATGATTTCAGGTCCCCCAGTCTATCTCCTATAGGACAGATAGGGGATAGGTTTCCCTTCGATTTCTTTGTAAATCCTCTAAAGAACTCAGGAGAAAATTTTCTGCAGTACTTATGTTCTCTGTATTTACACAACCTTTTAAACGTTGTACAATATGTATGTTTTATTTGTATATGAATGGGAACGTACTTGTATTTATGTGCAGACAAAAATGTTATGGTTTCTTTTCTTTTTTTCAAATATGGAATATATAATGACTAAATAACAAATATTTGCTCATGCTCTCTCTCGCTCTCGTTTTAGTAGTGTTTTATTTAAATATACTAATAATTTGGCCCCCAATAAAAAAAATGGGTAAGCTAAACAGTCATAAATACTGATGTATTAATTTGGGCAAGAAAATGCACGTTCTAATTGTTGTTGTTGTTGGTTTGGTTTATTTTACTTCAACTTTCTGCCACATTTGGTTATCGCGAAAATGAGGATGATATAATGAAATTGATGAAGGGACTTCACAAAGAACAATTCAGGCCGGGATTCGAACCCGTGACGAGCGTGCATTCTTGTTCCTGTGTGTTGTACTCTGTAGTGAATAATGAAATAATTTGGAATGTAAAATGTATCCCAGAACTAAAAAAGCCAAATAAATATTGTTGAAGAAACTACAAAAGAGTGTGTTTTGTTACCTGTTCATCCTCTCTAATATATTTAATTTTTGCCACCTTCCATCACTTTTTCTATCTCTATAGATTTAATCGCAAAAACATAGCTAATGAGGGTAACATTATAGTATAGGTGAGACGGATCTCTTCAAATTTACAGGACAAAGTACTTACGAAAATCATTTTCTGTAGCGTTGTGGAAGTTCGTGAATGTAGTTTTGATCCATTTTAATGCGAATACATGTTGTTTTTTGCGAAAATGTCTGTCCAACACCATGTTTCTGCTGCCGCCATTTGCCCTCTGCACAAGAGCACAATGCTCTGTGTGTTAAGATGACGTAACCCCATAGTCAGTGTTTCAAACTCGCAATGTTTTCACTAGAACATGACGTGTCGAGTTGAATTTTTTTTCTAACTATGCTTGCCTAACCTAACCTAACCTTACAGAAAATGTTTTTTGGGGCTAAAATGAATGGTTTGAGACGTATTAGCATAATTTCAAATCTGGGCACGAAAGTAGGTATTTTCCAGTGAACGAGGTTGCAACACTGCATAAATCGACAAAACACATGCACAACGCGCCCTGAACCAGTACGCTATCGCCTGCCATAATGTGTTACAGAATCGAAATAACAAGTAACAGTATGTACTCGTAAATGTAAGAAATACACATTATCTTAGTTAGAAATGCACTATTTCACCTTAGGAAATATTCCGCATTCCAAAATAGGGCTAGACTCTAGTTTACGTCCTTCTTGCCTGTTTACGTGTTTCTTGCACACTCCTTCTTGCCCGTTTACAACACCGTGCTAGCAGACAGCCAGCGCTCCGGCATCCGTAGGGTAAGTAAGTTTTTCTTTTTACACTTTCTGTCACTAACCATTCACGGGAACGAGGTATGCCTACGAGGTTAGGTTAGACCTGTTAGGTTAGGTTCCATTAGCACTCATTTCACCTCTAAATATGTGGTTCATCATCGAAAAATATCCTCAGTACGTTCAATCACGCATATCCGGACAACATCGGTTTTTCTCGATTTTCTCCTCCAGGAAATTTTTCCTCGCCTAGGGATTTACTTTGTTGAATTCCTTATAAAATAAGCTTTCCAACGATATATGACACACATTCCTTAGGAAAAGGACGTAAACTAGAGGCTTACCCAAAATAGTACGTTAGCAATGTAAAAAAGTGCGAAATATATGATTTATAGGTGTCTCACCAGTAACAGTTGTATAAGTCCGAGACGGATTTCTTCAAATTTACAGAAGAAAAGACGAGAAAGTACTTATGGAATTGCGTTCTTGAGGACTTTCTGAAGCCGGGGAAATTGTTTTTTCAAATCGTGCAACTTATTTGGCCTGTAAGTAATGTATTTTTAGTCATTCATGCATCTCCATTGTACGATAGCTCGTGAATCAAATGTTCGGTGCGTTCGATTAAGTAACCCCCTGTCAGTGTAGCAACCACGCGTTAGTTTTACAAGATGACGTGTGAGCGTTTTTTTTTCAATTTCAGGTAACACTATAGTTTACATCCTTTTACTAAGGAATACGTGTCATATATCGTTGGAAAGCTTATTTTATAAGGAATCCAACAACGTAAATCCCAAAGCGAGCAAAAATTTCCTGAAGGAGTAAATAGAGAAAAACCAATGTTGTCCGGATATGCGCAATTGAACGTACTGAGGAATTTTTTAGATGATGAAGCACATATTTAGGGGTGAAATGAGTGCTAATGGAACCTAACCTAACATGCCTAACCTAACCTCGTGGTGCTATCGTGAACAGAAAGTGTAAAAAGAAAAAGGTACTTACCCGAAGAGATGCCGGGTGTCGCACTACGATCGCGCACCGCGAACGCAAAGAAGCAATCACCATGCAGATAAGGACGTAAAGTAGAGTCTAGCCTCAATTTTCGCTTAAAAACCTTTTGTGAATAGTTTGTGCGGCATTTAAGAGTTCATAAGTTTGGAAACACTGCACATCAGCTGAAGATAGACAACGTGAGTCAAAATTTGCCCCCGAATTAGCAACGACCAATAAATGATTATAATGTTAAAAATTACGCTTTTTTCATGGAAAAAAGTGATCCCCAGCTTGAAAAATGTTCTGCTATGCATATGAGGTAAGTAGCAATGATTTTTATTTGAAAATAAACAAGTTTAATGTGTCTCCGGCTTATACAACTGATACCGTTTCTTTCGTGTCAACATTATTCTTTTGTTCGCTCTATACATGTTTAGGTTAATGTTATTTATACAGGACATGATACTTTCATGTACGAAAAGCTTAAACTCTTACATTACGCACCAGTAATATGCGCTACTTACGATACGAACAATGAAGTTACTATACTAATTACACATTTCACATGTACAACTGAGTTTGCAAATTACACCACATTACACTACACTTTTATGTAATATAAATAACATCTTCTTCTTCTTGTGGTTGTTTATTTGGCTTTTCGCCTATAAACAACAGCAGAACGCAGGGCAGTAGAGGATGGCCCTAGTGGTTATTTTGTTTGTCCAACGCTGAAGAGCAAACGTCGTGAAGGACAATTAGTTAGACCCAAATGTTGAAAATTTGTTATGCCCAATGGAGTCCAATACTGTGACGTCACAAGCAAACGACGAGTTGAAATGAATTCTTCACAACGAGAGAACGTGTTTTCTTCCTATTCAATTCAAATTTATTTTCCTTCGAAAGGGGTAGCTTTAATTATTGCGACAGCAGTAATGAAACAAAATTATGATGCTTCGTGTAAGCAACGATTGTTTACATTCCACATATAGACAATGTAAACTATGTAATCTACATAATCAACGTAGACAACATGGCGCTCGGAGTTCTCCGTGCAAGTCACGCGCATCGTTCTAGAAGCAGCAACCAGCATCAGCAGGTGGACCAGAGGCGGGGCGTGCATGTAGCCTCTGTTACCGCAGGTAACACCAAAATATAAAGAATTGAAGAAAACGTCTTAAAATATTATTACGTACATAAGCTGGTAATATTGTCGTAAAGTAAACATTGCAGACTGACATTTTTTCTGACACCGGCAAAAGCGAAGAGGAGGACTGATCCGGTACCCTCCACAGGCAACATGAGGAAAGGGCCCTGAGCCCACGCAAGGAAGACTTCTCGTTGCGGCACTGACTGACCGCGGGAGGAGGAGGCGGGTTTATGGCATGCCTGTTTAGCCGGCGCAGTTGCCGGTGATCCTTACCGGAAACATACCAGTGTTGCCATATTCAATTGACAGAAAAGAGCTAAGTCGCCTAATCGGGTCTATCTTACTCTGAAGGTGTCCAGTCACACTGGGGAACGATGGCGCAGTGGTAGCGTCGCCGCCTTATAATCAAAGGATTCCGGGTTCGATACAAGGTGGAGGCACAAGTGGTTCGGATCCAACTTTAAACTGTCCCGATTAGCATTACTGTTCATGAAATGGACTTAAATCGCCAAATCAAAATTTAAAAAAATCAAATCACACTGGGGCAAAAGCAAACTACCAAGTGATATTTTGTATTTACACTAAATATCAGCCATTATGAAAGTCCTCTTTGTCCTTCTTCGACATCATGGGCGAGAAGAAGAGGAGAGGGATGGGTATGGTCAAGTGGTCCTCTGTCTTTCTAAAAATGTCAACCTAAAATTCTATATTTCACACATATATTATTATTTCGGTTACAGGAATTTGTGATAATTGTTGAAAGGGCCGATTGAGATTGACATACGTTGTCGCAGGAATGCGATCATTTCGGATTGAAGCAATGTTTTTGAGGTGGTAGAACTGTTTTTGGGTGAAAACAATACTTACAAGCATAATTCCCCGATTGTTATCTTAGCACACTCTGAAGTGTCAGGTGTCGCAGGTTCGAATCCTCAGCAAGAAATGGTTATTTCAAATTTTGTTCTTATTATTTTACTTACATAATTATAAAAATTAATAATTACATACACAAAGAAGTAATAATTTTATTTCAATAATTCACCATGCATCCTCATCGTCACGATTATCCTATAAAGCGAAAGCTTTAAAGGTAGCAAAGGACGTAAAATATACGAAATAGTAGTGGTGTCAGAAATGAGATTTCAGTGGATTTAGCGAAACATGGGAGTGGGAGTAGTTAGGAAACAGATGAAGACTACATCTACTCTACATACGTCTTATTTGAAACGAAAAGTTTCGCGATTTGGGCAAATCTGGTTTCAAAAGAACTAAGATGCCAACATTAGTAGAACTGGACTTCTTGCAGGTTCCGAAGGAAATACTGGGGAAGGGCCGATGCTGAGAGGGGAGGGGGCAAGGAGGGTGCTTCACGTGTTACAAAAGTAAACAACGGTTTGTGGGAGGGACTGTGCAGTGGGAGTTTTGTGACTGGTGTCTTTCGTCTTTATGTTGTTTTCGGGCATTGTCAATTAATTAATGGAGCTTGCTCCGAGTTTCGAGGTGGCGGGTTCATCCTATCTGGACAGTGTGTGTAATCGTGCGATAGAAGATATTTTGAAGCAATCTTTCGGTTCGTTATTTTGCAGAAAAAATCGAAATTGTGGCGAAAGGGAGGCCAAAGCCTATTTTGAACGATTTAAAAACCAAGTCGTCTGCTGGATATGACCGACATTTCAATGTTTCGTGGTATAACGACTATCCGTGGTTATGTGGATGTGTGCAGTTGTCGAAACTCTTTTGTTGGCCATGTACTCTATTTAAGGGTGAAAAAAAAGGTGTCGAATTCAGATGTGGATAACATGGACCATGACCATGACGCACCCAAAAATTCAAATTCAAATGAAAAACTTCTCTTTATGACAGCATCATAGAAGTTTTTTGATTTGATTTGATTGATTTTGCTTCGCTTGTGCCACTTTTGGCTAATTTGCGAAGATGGGGATGAGTGATGAAATTGATGAATAGACATCACAAACGCCCATGCCCAAGCTAGGTTTCGAACCCGGGATCCCAGCACCATATAACTATTTTCAAAGTCGGATTGATCTGCTCTATAAGTAGCCTTCGATGTTTCTGTAAGGCCGTGTCCCAAAGGTGCAAGACCGTACTTGAAGGGAGCAACCTCCGAGTATGGTCTTGGAGTGCGGTCTTGAAGTCGTGGACTGGAAGTGAAAGTCTTTCGAATTGCACTTCGACTGCAGCGCAAAGTACGATCAGTAGATAAAGCTGAGTACTCGTTGTTTTCCCCACGGTATAAACACTTGTTTTTCACCATAGAAATCACGTTGCATTTTCAAATGTTCGTACACATACACTTACACACATTAGAAGCACTTTAACCAACAACTTGCTGACCCATAACGTATATTTAACCTGTGTTGCTGACCTTCTACCTCCGCGATTTTAAACAAACGAACAACGAGTGCGGAAATCACGTGACCGAGTCAGCTTCTATCTGCACTACGAGATTTGCACTTGCGTACTCCTGTACTTGGCGCTTTCGAACTGTACTAGGTGACGTCACTTCCGCCAAAACCATGCTTCAAGTACGTACTTCGTACCTTTCGGACAGAGCCTCAGTATCAAATTACGTATTATTGTGTCAACAACCAATGTTTGCGATTTCACTTTAGTCCTTATGTCAACATTTTTTTTCCTGATTAATAACTTTACCAAAATCTAGTGTTGAATTGCATACGTACCAGATTAATATTATATGAACTACTTGGAAGACATTGGAGAGGGCGGCATGAGGTGGAGAGGCGCCCAAGTCTCCCGTAAATGTCCTACTGATAACCGGTAACACTTTTAAAAATCCACGCCACGCCACTGAGGTGGACATAGAAAGCGTGCAGCATTCCACTGTCCAGAAATAAGTGTTTTAAGTATTTATTTACGTATTAATTGAACTGCCAAATAAACTTGTCGCGACAAAGAAATGCGATGTCCGTAGTAGAATGACAAGATTTGTTTTACTTCTATTTCCACCATTTCACACGTGGAAATTTCGTATGTGGAAAAATCTGCTTTAAAGACACATGCACTTTCCTATGAAGTAATAAGACAAAAAACTATTTTTAGCCTTCCTTTTTGTCAGTAAAAAATAATGTCAGTTTTCACTATGGCTGTCATTTGTTTTTCTTTCGGTAGTCCCTTTTTCGATCACTTTGATTACGTTGGATAGTCTTAAGTTGGATATAGGCCCAAATTACCAATATGTTTGAAGAAAAAAATACTTTCTCTTTCAAAGACCACTGGGATTTCCTTCTTCCTTGTTTGCATTGTCTACAGTAGACCATGTAAACTACAGTCAGTGACGTGCACTGACGAGTAGCTAGTCTAGTAGAGATAGATCAATCAATCTCACGTCTCTAATTATTTTCAAATCACAATATTTATTATCTTGAAGCCTCAGTTCATATGCAACATTTCTCTCCACGCGCTTCTCGTCCCTCGATGTGATCAGCTGGCAAGGCTGAATACTCTAGCTGGCTCTTCTTCCGCCTTACCAGATCCAGGTATAGACAACCACCCGAAGGGAAAGGGAAAATTTCTGCCTCTACCTCCCTTGCCCCCCGCTCCCATGGTTGAAAGCCCGTGGTTTCAGGTCCCCCAGTCTATCTCCTATAGGACAGATAGGGGATAGGTTTCTCTTTGATTCCTTTGTAAAGCCTCTAAAGAACTCAGGAGAAAATTTTCTGCAGTACTTATGTTCTCTGTATTTACACAACCTTTTAAACGTTGTACAATATGTATGTTTTATTTGTATATGAATGGGAACGTACTTGTATTATGTGCAGACAAAAATGTTATGGTTTATTTTCTTTTTTTTTCAAATATAGAATATATAATGATTAAATAAAAAATATTTGCTCACGCTCTTTCTCGCTCTCGGTTTAGTAGTGTTTTATTTAAATATACTAATAATTTGGCCCCCAATAAAAAAAATGGGTAAGCTAAACAGTCATAAATACCGATGTATTAATTTGGGCAAGAAAACGCACGTTCTAATTGTTGTTGTTGGTTTGGTTTATTTTACTTCACCTTTCTGCCACATTTGGTTATCGCGAAAATGAGGATGATATAATGAAATTGATGAAGGGACTTCACAAAGAACAATTCAAGCCGGGATTCGAACCCGTGACGAGCGCGCATTCTTGTTCCTATGTGTTGTACTCTGCAGTGAATAATGAAATAATTTGGAATGTAAATTGTATCCCAGAACTAAAAAAGTCAAATGAATATTGTTGAATAAACTACAAAAAAGTGTGTTTTGTTATCTGTTCATCCTCTCTAATATATTTAATTTTTGCCACCTTCCATTACCTTTTCTAGCTGTATAGATTTAATCGCTATAAGTAGCTAGTGAGCTTATGGAAGTCAAGAGGAACAATCATAAACAGAGAACTCTGGACTCCTGATTTCATAGTGTCCTGCAGATGCACTGGGAGGAAATTATTTGTATTTTCTTTCTCCTTTCTTTAGCGTTGCTTTTCCATCACTTTACCTAACTTCTGCCATGACGATGAACGTTGATTAAATTAAAGGGATGAACAGTGGTTACAAAGGAACACTCATGCATAGGCCAGGGCTCGAGTCCGGATCCTTCAGTAACGAGATCGGGAGATGAAGAAATTAGGGAAATCAAGCAATACAATTTTTTTTTGGAAAAACGTTAATCATATGCAAATATGGTGTTTCAAAAATCCAATTGAAATTTACGTACCACTGAGTAAATACGCAGTTTGCTTTACCCATACCCACGTATCCGAATAGTTAGAGCTTTCTACTCATCTTTGTTGTCGGCCGACCTCCGTGGGGGAGTGCAAGTGGCCCCGGATCGGTACCAGGTGGACGCACATAGTGGTTTGGATCCCTCTTTAAACTGTGGGTCTAGTCCCGATTAGCTTTTATGTACATAAAGTGGACTTAAACACCAAATCAACCAACCGCGTGGTAGTGGTTATCACTGCACGCTATGACACCAGGAGTTCCGGGTTCGAACCCCGACCTCGGCATGGGTATTTGCTTTTGTTTGTCTCTTCATTAATTGTATTGTACCATCTTCGCGATTAACCAAATGTGTCAACGACACTAAGAAGCATAAATCAAATCACTGATTGATTGTTTGATTTGGTTTGTTTTATTTCGCTTTTCCTACACTTTTGACTAATCGTCAACATGTTTTGGATTTTCGAAAGTGGGTGGGATTAACACGTGCATCTTTTCAGTAGTTCTTCCTCATTTTGCAATCCTATCCTTTCTTTGACGTTCTATTTTTAGGAATACTGTGCCCTAAAAGGGGGAAGGGGGATTATGAACCACACCAACCTCCCTTGGGCACGCCACTGATTTCTGCCCCAAGTGTCGACATCACTGCACGTCACTGACTAGAGTATAAACCAATGTAATCTTGATGTAGATGTAAAGATGAGATTTCGGAGAATACGTCTATATATAACATATACCTCTACACATGAGAATGTAAAGAATAAATGGAGTAGGAAATCGAGTAAAGCGAATGCTGCAAAAGAAATCGGGCGCCGTCGGTTCAATCGCCTGAGGTTACTGGTTTTCCATCGGGTGAGTTCGGGTCGGCTTCGGCTGTGCTCGGAACTGGAATTATGAAAATGCATGATTTTCATACTCTATTTATTCTTTACATTCTCGTCTGTAAGGTATATGTTATATATAGACGTATTCTATAAGGTATATGTTATATATAGACGTATTCTCCGAAATCTCATCTTTACATTGATGTACGATACGCATGACAATTTTGTTTCATAACCTTGTTAAAAATGTAAACATAAACATTGGTGAGGTCTTGCCCGGTCCCCCGGAACTTCCGGTTTAGGCCAGTCCCCGTTGTTGCCAGTGCAGATTCACCGGCATACGAAGTAAAAAACTGAGCCCTTGTTTTCATCAGTTTTGCGAATATAGTCAAGAAAGGTATTTTTTGAACTTCTACTATGAAGGAGTGGACGTCTAGAATCCGTCGGATGATCAACTGCAGAGCAGATTATTAAAATATTACGTGTCTTTGTGGCCGCCAGTTGTATAGCATACTACATACCTAGTCTTACCATAAATACTGTCACAACGTTTTAAGTAAATTGACACAAAATGCTGAGAGATATTGTAATACCCTAATAACATTACTGAAATGGATGCATGACAAATCAAAATCACAAATCATTATTCAAAATGGCCGGAGGCTGTGTCCGAAAGCTGCAAGACCATACTTCAAGCGAGCATACTTCGAGAGCATACTCGCAGTGCGGTCTTGAAGCCTGGAAGCGGAAAGCTTTCGAACTGCACTTCGACTGCAGCGCCAACACAAGGGAGGAATGCAACAAAAGTTGCTTCGAAACTAAAATTATCAAACATCGACTGTATGTGCCACTCTTGTTTTCCGTGAACAACACACACATGACTCGGCGTGCAGTTTATATAACACAGCACGTTATTAATTATAGAAATATGAAAGAAATTTGCTCTTTCAAATTAATATTCACACATTCCGCAACATGGTTTACGATCGCGGGAAAAGACATTGTTTTCCCACTTTTAAACACCTTCTCACTATAGAAGAAAGAAACCACGCATATATGAATAAAACCAATAAATAAAATTACATAGTATTTTAAAAACTTGTTTACTTACATTTCCACACAATGGAAGAACTACAACTACCAGCTGATTGACTTCAGACGTCCATTTTTTTTAACAAATGAAAAGCAAGCACAGATCGCAAGTGTGCACCGCTCGTGTGCTGCGTCCTCTGGTCTTGTAGAGTCCAGCGCAGATAATTCTGCCGTGCGATGCGCGAAACAACTAAAGAAGCAGTGTTGCTAATGGAGCAGATAGAAAAATCGCTGCAGTGCGCCGATGCACAGCTGTTACGTACAACAATAAAATTAGAGAATTCAGGTCTATCTAACGTTGAGTTTTAAACGTCATGCATTATACCAGGACTAGGATTAATATGTACTAACAAGTGGCTTTGTATGTAGCTACATACATATGGACTAAAAATTCGCAAAATATGAACTAACACATAAGTAAAATTACCAAAAATGCTGCAAAGAAGACTTCTTCATACGATTCCTTATTTGAGTGATTTCAAACAAAATAAAAAAAATATATATATTATTTTTCATTGCATTAATGCACTGGTGGCGTTCTAACTTTTCACTCCCAAAACCCATATACACTGGTATGGAACTGCAACGGCAGATAATAACATGCCAACGTGTTAAACCGCTACAATTGCACCATAACACTCCTCCTGAAGCAGTATTATTATTTCCTCTCTGAGATCGGCGACAGTCGGTTACCTTTGTTGTACATTTACAAAGGATGCCGGCTTCCACAACAATAACAAGTACATATGCTGCCACTAGACGATAAGCTGCGCGGCTTTTTCTTTTGTTATGAACCAGGGCCGGCGCTAGTCATTTTGCCTCCCTGGGAGGTGGCGGCAGATGCCGCTCTATTTCGACCCCCCCCCCCGGTCATTACGCAGCAACGAAAAATTGAAAATCAATATATTCCTAACTAAAACATCAAAATATAAAATAAATAATGAGATTTCTTATGCTATTTCAATACTATTCAGCGCAAAAGAATATCTCGCTCGATCACAGTTTTCAATAGGCTTATTTTTTTCTTCTCTTCAAATTTTGCCGCTCTGGGCGATGGGACGGTTCGCCCTCCCCTTCCCCCGGCCCTGCTATGAACTTGGTCACCCATCAAAGCATGGCAATTTTAACACAGAAAACAATATGTATCGCATTAAGCAGCAAAAATGACAGCCTCCTCTATGCAATTTCTACAAGAACACGTGCCGGAGCCAGAGTTGAAATGATGTTAGAGCCACATAATTTATTTATTTTGAATATTTCCAAAATTATGAAATATGAACAATTTGTTGCTGCTGTTCGCTGCTCTCTTGCCAAAATGCTTTATTGGGATGCTAACACCATGACTGGCTTCCTCCTTCATGAACTCGTGCACGTTGCTTAGAATTTCCCGAGCTTGGCTATGCAAGGTTTTTGATTTCAACTTCGACAGAACTGGAGGCATTATGGAATTTAACGTTCATTAGCAAACACACACTTTTACATACACACACGCAAAACACGCACACAACGTCAAACCGGTCAAATACTTAGTATAAAATAAAAATATGGTGCTTCCAATCCAACAAAACTCACCGCCACTTTACCTGCCTTTTCCCCTTCCGTGACAGAAATAGTGCTTCATTATTACAGTTGGCAACACTAGTTACTAGCTAGCCAATGAACATGCACTGCATAAAAGAAGCAAGCACTACGCCGTGCTATATTGCCACATTAGCGTCCCTACCGAACGGTGGGAACCGCGAGCTGGAGCGCTATTCAATTGTTTTCAATGATGTTTGCGCGAGTGTGTCCAGGAATGGAATGACAATGTGGCAACAATAGCGAAGGTTTTCGAGCAGGGTAGAACACATGATGCTAAGAGAGAGGGAGACGAAACGAAAATTCGTTTCTACGCAACGGCAAATTTACGTGTGTGGCACTCTACACTCGTTTGCTTGGCGCTTTCGAACTGCACTAGGTGACGTCACTTCCGTCAAGACTGTACTTCAAGTATGTACTTTGTACCTTTTGGACACAGCCTCCGTAAGTCTTTGTGGCCACGCATCAATTGAATTACGCAACACATCGACTGGAAAATGAGCAACTCCATTCAGAAGAGACCGCTTTAAACTTTCAATATTGGGATGTATCTTCTTGCAAGCTATCTCCTGAAGCTTGGACCACAATTTGTAGTCCAAAGGGTATAGGTCTGGACTTGCAGAAGGCCAATCCGAAGTGGAAATTAAGTCTGGTACATTTGCCTCCGCTACTGCTGGGGCTGAATCCTGCTGGAAGCTCCAGTTCTGACCATGGAAGAGAGTGTTGTTGAGATTCTTGACTAGTCTCTCAAGCACTGTCTGCTGGTACACTTTGGCTCATGTTTTTACCCCTTTTTCACAGAAATGGAGCGTGCCCTCATAGCAAATGTTCCAGACTTCATTTCCACTTGCCATTTTCACTTGCACGAATTTACTTCAAACAACAAGAGAGTTTTCAGACTGAAGTGACAAGCGATATCGGAATTTCGCACAGAAGCACTGCATCTAAAGCAAACCATTCACCAGTCACGCTTGCTCAAATAACAGACCGGGGCAACACAATGCACGTTATTGATAAAACGGCCCAGTCCGGGCGACGCCTGCAATTTGTCGTGTCGCTTTAATTCGGAAGGTGTTGTTTATTTTTGAATGTTGGTTTCCAAGAGACACGTATCGCTGCAGTCTGAAAGCTTCCATTCAAACCAATTCACCGCGAGAAAATGCACGTGTCGCTTGGACTGGACTGTTGTTTTCTCAGTACCATGCATCGTGTCGCATCAGCAGGGACGTAGCTAGGTTGATCAGTTTGGGGGGGGGGCAAAACTTAAGATTTTTTCTATCAAACCTTTAAGAACTAACAAACTATTAATAACCCATACAGGCCTACATATAAGTACAGTATGTGTGTGTGCTTTGTATATATATATAATCTATTTGGAAGAGAACATTATTTTCTCCTGTAGCCCCCCCCAAAATTTACGAATAAAGACTCGCGAAATCCACGGCCATTATTCGGGAATCTAAATGCAGAATGAACTCATTAACTTAATGGCATCTAGACAGTCTTTAAAAATCCATGCTTCTCTTATGTCAGATTTGAGACACCAAGAACAATGTCATTAGTCCTTACTCCTTAGATTTGTAAATTTGCTCGAAGAAAATTGAGAAGTAGAGAAAACCGTCTTCCGTGGGTTTAGATATAAAAGGGTGCTGGAATCAGGTGTACAAGTATGAAATGCGAAAATGAAATGTTTGTGTAATGAGTTCAAGCTAGACGTCCCATGGATATTGTTTATACCAGAATCGAATCCGGCGTCTATGGGACATGGCCGATTCTTTTGTGGCGTCGTACTGTACACATTGGAGAATGATGATGATATATAAGAAATTTTATGCACACATCTAATTTCTTATAAGTAATCTTCTTTTTCTTTGAATATATGATGGCAATAGAAATAACAAAATTCCCGCGTGCTAAAGTTATTGCCCTCTCGTCTTTGGTAAGACAGGTTCAAGGTCCGATCCCTGGTAGGAACTCCAAAATTTCTGTGATGGCCAAACATCGTGAGGACAATTGGGAAGCTAGTTGAAATCAATATGTAAGCGAATTCCACTCTCAAAACTTGATGGGACTCGATGTGATGACCACGCGTCACCGAATGGAAAAACACTTCGCAGGCTTTGTCCTTCAAAATTAATTTTACTGAATAATTGTAGTTTTTTTAGAGGACCTAAACATGGCTTTTTTGCACAGTACAATGTTGTTTTCTTTCACCCTACTTTTATAGTTTTTCATTCAAAGGAGTTCACTCCCGAAGCATGAGCATGACGCGCTACGAAACCACAGGTCCCAGGTTCGGACCTTGGACAGGTGTGGTTGCAACATGTCTCTCGCATCACTATTCCTTCGGATCATCATTCAATCTCATCGTCGCATTTAACCCAAGAGGTAGAAAAGCGGCGTAAAATAACGAAATAGAAATGATTGATTGACTTGGTTCATTTTACTTCACTTTTCTGACACTTTTTGGCTAATCGTGATGATGAGAATGAGTTAAGATTAAATTCACAAAGAAGAAACATGACCAGGCCGGGATTCGAACCCGGGACACACTGCTTCGTAGCGTAACCTGCTAACTACTCCACCACGGAGTTGTCGGCCCAAATAGAAATGAAAATTAGAAAATGCCGTCTTGAATTTGCAGGAACCGAGTTCACCACCAAGGGCAAAAGATTTTCGCTCGCACTAGAGGTAAATAACAGGAAATGTTTGATAAGTATTTTGGCTCTCCATATTTCATGATATTATTAAGTAAGTAACAATTATTTGTTATATGACTTCGGATTAATTCTATTTGTATGTCTAGTCAACTTTCCCGCCTAAGCACTAAGCAGCAGCCACAGCGTCTGCATTTGCGGGTGGAGGCCAGGGTTGTTAAAGGTCCAGGAATTAAATAAATAAACCCAATTCCCGTCCAGGAGAGAAAAATCAGCAAGTGTAAATGAGTTCTGGACCGTAAGGAACCTTCTCATCTGTAAAGTTTTCAATTAGGTCCAGGAACATTTTTTTCAGATGAATTTAAATTCGGTCCAGGAACCTTATTTCCTGATGAATTTAAATACGGTCAACGAACATTTTTTTCTGGATCAGTATAAATAGTGTCCAAGTTCCATATTGGAATGAAACAATTCGCAATTTGGTACGGATTTAAATTGTGCGAGAGAAAAGGTTCCGGTCCTGTTACGGAACCTTATAGAACAAATTAGAATGTATGCGTTCCTTGATCTTTAACAATTCTAAGGTTAGTAATGGTCCAGGAATTGTAAATAAATTCATTTCCAATCCGGGAGAGAAAATCGGCAAGTGTAAATGGGTTCTAGGCCTCAATTCGGTCCAGGAACTTGTTTTCCGTATGAATTTAAATACGGTGCAGGAACTCATTTTCCGGTTGAATTTAAATACGGTCTAGGAATCTCGTTTGCGGCTGTATTTAAATATGGTACGGGAACCATTTTTCCGGTTGAATTTTAATACGGTCTAGGAACCTTATTTGCGTCTGAATTTAAACACTGTCCAGGAACCTTTTATCCCGGATCAATTAAAATTCGGTGCAGGAATATTTTTCCGGATCAATTTAAATACGATCCAGTAACCTTTTCTTAATGAAACAATACACTACTTGGACCGAATTTAAATTGTGCGGGAAAAAAGGTTCCGGTCCTGCAACGGAACCCAATAAAATCCATTAGAACTGATGGCTTCCTGGACCTTTGACAACCCTGGTCTAAATTAAGAAAAATCACAAAAAGTCATAAAAATATGCAGAATTTTTAAACGTAATATTTCTAGAGCATGCACACTACCATAAAAAGTTTAGTTCATACCTCGTTTCCTTCCATAAATGAAACGTGACTTATTCTTCATCACATGTGAGATCAACCGCCCTGGGAGTCAAACCCGGGCTCCTGTGTGGTAGTCGGACACCAATTTAGAACGTCAATATGTTGGACATTTGGTCGATCATTTTTTCGGGAGGGCGACGAGCTGGCAGCTTCACACTCGAAATTTCACTTCGCCGGCCCCCGTGGCGGAGTGGTTAGCACATCGTGCTACGATGCCAGGAATCCCGGGTTCGAATCTCGGACTGGGCTTGGGTGTTTGTGATTGTCCATTGATCAATTTCATCATATCATCACTAATCCCCATCTTCGCAATGAGCCAAATGTGGAAGAAAAGAGAAGTAAAATGAACCAAATTAATCGAAATTTCACTCGCAATGCATGAAAACGAGATCACAAGCACTCAGTGATACTACCGGAATCTCGCGTTTACAGAAGCTAAATATGAAACCACTTCTCGGATCAAACTGTACTTCGAACTATCTGACAATCATGAATTGTCTACCAATCAACACAATAGGGCAAAAAGAAGCAGATGTTTCTTGAAAATGAGTAGACCTAGTGTCCGGGTACTGGGCCATCATTTGGAGCTCGAATCATCATTTGGAGCTCAGCCAAACCTCAAAAACTCACTTTTTCTCCACGTTCAGCGCCTTATTTATTGCGCTAACGACGTTTCACAGCGTAGAAAACAGCACCAAAACATCAAAAACTCATTTTACTCATTTGGAGCTCGTCGTAACCTAACCTAACCTAACCTAACCTAACCTACCCAACCTAACCTAACCTACCCAACCTAACCTAACCTAACCTACCCAACCTAACCTAACCTAACCTAACCTAACCTAACCTAACCTACCCAACCTAACCTAACCCAACCTAACCTAACCTAACCTAACCTACCCTAACCTAACCTACCCAACCTAACCTACCCAACCTAACCTAACCTAACCTAACCTAACCTAACCTACCCAACCTAACCTAACCTAACCAACCTAACCTAAACCAACCCAACCTAACCTAACCTAACCTAACCTAACCTAACCTACTCTAATCTAACCCAACCCAACCTAACCTAACCTAACCTAACCCAACCTAACCTAACCTACCCTAACCAAACCCAACCCAACCCAACCCAACCTACCCTAACCTACCCTAACCTAACCTAACCTAACCTATCAAAGGGCCTGAGGGGTCCATGTATTTTTTATGTCTGGCAATACTGTTGGGGGCCTAGTGTTGGCAATACTGTGGGCTCTTACTGTAGCTTTTTATGAGGGGACTTATTGTTTTTTTTTTTATATTTGGCAACTCTATTGGATGTTCCTTTTTTGAGGCTTGGGTTTTGCCAACCCATCCGAAGAAAATTCTACTATATGATTTTTCACAGGCTAAGCTAACCTACAAATAGGAATTGGCAGTACTGACGAGGCTCGAAGTTTTGTTTTACCAATGCTGAAATTGGCTTGCTCGAAATCGAATCGCTAAATATAAAATAAAATAACAATGCCTATGAACTTGTTTGGCTTCAGGAAGCAGGCTATGGAGGCATCTGCCCAAAGTGCACTGTTGCCACCTGCAAGCTGGGACCTGTTACTCTTCCTATTATCTAAACTCAACGGTTTGTTGATTATACACTTGAATAGCATCCTGACCTAGTATGACGAGGATGTGGGCAAGATTTTCTACATATTCAACAATAACTTGAATTATTGCTTCACAAACCTCTTGTTTTTTAAACATATGATATTTCACAAGCGAGGCTAACCTACAAGTTACAAGTTGACGGCGTAATCTTCTATAAGATGATAAGTATGCAATAAAATGAAGAAGATACTAACTGGCAATAGCGGTGTCAATGTTTCCAACTCTCTACCTCTCTCTCACTGAGCCTCCTCCCCTATGGTGCTGTGGTAGCCTTGTATTCAAGGGTTCGATATTTACACAAGTGGTTTTTTGAAACTGTAGGTCTAGCCCTGATTAGTCTTACTTACAGGGGACTCTTGTAATGCCACGGGGGCGAAAAAACATGCATATTTTTGTTTTTCTATATGTATGTATGTATGTAATGCAATTTGTGTGGGGGGCCAAAATTTTGAATTTACGGCTTAATTAATCTGCATGAATACTTAATGTTTGATTTTTTTATTTCTAGTTCGACATGAGATACACACAATTTTTTATTTTTTAAAGTACAGTTAATATTACCTAGTTTGGGTTAAGCTGTAACATACAACTAGCGATCGACATGACCACCTGACACACAGACAGAGAGAGTGTGAGCAAATTCAAAGTGTGATCTATCGTGAATTAAACTAACCTCACTCACCCACCCACATATAGCCTTACAGGTGACTCAAAAGCAGAAATTGGTCATAGCGTGACAGGTCGATCTATCGTGAACTAAACTAACCTCCCCTACTCATACATACACACTATGTCTTACAATAAGTAAGGCTGCTATATCACATGTAAGGGCTGACGGTTGCCAACATACACAAGATTTATTGCAAATTTTATTAACCTACGACATAAGCCATGGACACACACACACCAAGCCTTCCAGATAGGCTATAAGCAACTTACCTCTTGCAATTGTATAACGGGGAAAATTAACCTAGAGCTAGCAACACTGTTTGAGCTGCTTTTGACGAGTAGTGTTACCAAACTTATTTTTTTGCAAATAGGCTCTACAGCTAGAGGCTTGAAACATATACCCTACCAGAGTATGCCAACTTACCTCATGTAAAAATATTACCTAGTACGGGTTAAGCTGTGACATACAACTAGCGAACGACACGACCACCTGACACACAGACAGAGAGAGTGTGATACAGCTTATACGCAGTTTTTCCTACACACGTACTGGGTTTAAAAGATAACTTGCAACAACTATTTCACTCACCTCCTATCATATAATAAAATTACCACAGGTTTTTGATACTTGCTGCCAGAACATGGTGGTTTTAGACTGGAAATTCAGCCCGATTATTCTATTTGTGCAAGAGAAAAATGATGATGCCTGCATTTGGAATATATAATTCTTCTTACGGTATTTTGCGTGCCCCCAGTAACCTTGTTTTCGATTCACGGAAGCTATGACGTGTATTTCCTGTTTCGCGAACATACGAGAACTTTTCACAATGTCGCATCAGATAATATATTGCAAGAGCGAGTTGGTTGTGTATATAAATCTAGTCTTGGGGAATGGACATGAATATAATGTCAAAATTATTGCATAACTTAAAAAGAATATTTATTGCACTGCGCTTTCTAGCAAAGGTAAATGTGGAATGCCCCGGCCCCTCGGAGATTCGAATACTGTTAGTTAAACAGCAAGCATTGTCATATGGACTGACGATTATTATTTTTTAAAAAAAAAACAGACCTCGTAGTAAGTTATAACCTGAGCTGTCTTGCAAGTCTCTCGAGTTTGATATCTGGTGAAGGAATATGATGCTACTATAAACTGTGCACAAGATATACCCAGTCCCCTGGCATGAGATGGACGAGGACCTATACAGTTGTACAATGGTTGTTTTTTATTAAAGCATAGTGCTTATTTACATGTCAGCGCAACATGCATGCAAAGAAGGGAGGGAGACCATAACGGATAATTCTTATTTCGATGCCGGTCTACGACTCTGAGGGCTCAAGTTACAATGTTTACCTATAGCTGTACATATTTAAAAATGACCTGAGCAATTAAATGTTACAATACCGATCCTGATTTTTGTCGGATGACGTAGGTTGCAATCCCACCCCCGATGGCGTATAGACTTAAATGTTTCCATAACATGAAATACTGTTAATGGAAATCTGTTGTTTCTAATATAAAAATCATATAACAAGAAAAAGAAGAAAATAAATGTTGCGAGCAAATACGGAGCCTCAACCCAAACACATAAATAATCAGACAAGATGTCAACGGTGCGTTCATAACTAACAAGCGATTATTCAAAAAATTGAAATGGTGCAGGGGGGAAACAACTAACTAACTAACTAGGCTTCTTAAACCCGAGGACAGCAAATACAAGCCTATCCTGATCTGAGAAAGATCTCTATCCACTCTTTTTCCATCCCAACCGATTTTTTTAGGTTTATTCAACCTCTTATGGTACACGAGCTCCCACTGCCCTGATGGTGGAGGAAGCGAATCTATTTGGACATGAAAGAGTATTATGTGTGGGAGACTATAATTTATACATGTGGTTGCTTGGATGCTTACAGAGGATGCCATAGCTCGTGCGATTGAGGCATTTTATTAAGCACATATTTTGATGAGTGTAAAGAATTAAATAAGTTACAAGAGGGCTGAGGCATGGTTCGAATTTCTCGATCTAGGTATGGATGCAGACAGACACGAAGTTTTGTGTGTGGACACAAATGATAATGGAAAAATGCTGTTCACCCTGATAGCATAGTGGTAATGTTGTTCTTGTCTTGTTTCCATCGACAACATAGTGGTTACACTGTCCAATATTAAGAAGTTCTCAAAATTATTCAATCACTCTCTCTCTTCTTTTTCTATCATCTCGGTAACCAAAAAAGGTTTTCTCAAATGTTTAGACGACTACGAAAATGTTGAAATGTAAAAATATTGTTGCATTGTAATCAAAAAAGAATTTGTTGAATATGCCTAACCTAAAATAAAATTCAAGAATTAATAGAGCTAAACATTTGCCACTCTGAAATGGCGACGGCTATCATAATATTATTTTCAGCAGGATAATAATGACAATATTATATATATTAAGGATTAGGCCCGAGGGATTCTTATTCACTACACTTGTTTCCGCACAACTCATCGACTACAAAGCAACAATGTTAGGAAGTGTGTGCATGGTCCCAAAAATACAAATTTAAAATCACTGATGAGACATGAACTCCCTTCACTGGTGTGTATTTGATTATGCGAAAATGAGGTATTTTGAATAACCACAAAAAAAAAAGCTTGCAACGGTATAGAGAAGGGTCACAACTTCAAACTTTAGACGATTTTTTTGTTAATCTGCAAAGGGGCGGCAGGGCGTACGGTAAATTGATTTTATTGAAAAGTATGCAGAAGCAGTGTTGGAAGCAGTTTGAAGACTGAAACGGCTAAGGTCATAGAGAATAGTTAAAAAAATGAACAATTATATTTTGCATTGCAGAGCATTGGATATTAAATAACATACCCCCAAAAAATCTCTGCATTATGCGTTCTGTAAAAAAATTGCCCTACGTGCCAAACTGCTGTGTCAAGTAAACATTTTCAAAAGCACTGTCGTACTTGTGTGCTGGGAGAGCAAATATGTGCGACCAAACTGTGCTCTAAGTGTGGAAAAAATATTTCTATTGCCAACTTCAAGTTGTTTTTTTTTGATACGTATATATTATTATTTTTTTAACAGAGGAAGAAAGTCCGTGCTTCGGAAAACGCGATGATGTGCGTAATAATATCTTCCGTCTCTTGCTTAGACTTGTACCAATCTACTGTGTACCGTCTTCTTCCCTGCCTCGCCTCCTCCAGTTCGTCCAACTTCTCGTTCAATTTTTCCCCTGCAGCCGCAAGCAGAATGTTGAGATCACCGCACCTCAGGCCGCTGATCTCCCGAAGATGGTCCTTGAGAACCATTTCACAAGGGATGCAAAATTCCGGCGTCGTTCTTGCTATGATTACAAATTTCCCTACATCCTCACAATCTCCGTTTACTGCGTGTTTAACATATATTTTACATAGTAGCTCGGGCGGCAAATCAGTTATACGAGACATGTTGTTATTATTATTATTTTTCACTCTATGTTATTTATTATACCCTAACCCCAATTTTTGTTTCGTGTTCATGGCGATGGTGGTATCCAGATCCGTCTGCGTGGTGTTGTAAGTGATGTCGTGATTTTTGTATGCGGCGTCTAACAGATTCACACCCTTGTCCCCTCTCTCCAATTTTTTCTCGAGTTTGGTACTTGGTCCGCAGTACTGGTAGTTAGGTAAATGCATCTTAAAAGGTAACTTCCTACCTTTTGAGAATAGGCACTTGTACGTGTTCTCGAAAAGTTTGGAGCAATCCAAATACTAGCAACTGATGAAACTGTACGATGGTCTGGATATTGCAACGCTCGCCTCGGAAATAAAACCACTCGACGATTGTTGTGAAAATTTAGTCGTTGTGTTCGACGACGTTATTTTGGAAAATTAAAATGAAATTCGCAACTTTTTCACGTAAGGTCGTTATAAAAAAATGGATTGTTTTTACTTAGCTCAAACGTTTTCCAAAATTCCAAAACAGTTAGTACGCGACAACGCTAATTTCATATGTTTGTTTCGTCAAGATCACACCAACCTCAAGCACGCGTACGATGACTACGTAGGCGGAGACATGAACTACAATCAATTTTCGGAACGCTGCTGCTCTACTTGCTGGAACGGTGACGATTTCGGATTCGCGACGATCGACATGACGAGGAAACCCAACGACGGAAAATACAGAAACAAAATCAACAACTTTCTAAACGTTGTAACGTTGTGAGAAACGACGTATATAAATAAACGTTCGTTGAAACGTTTATTTATATACGTCGTTTCTCACAACGTTACAACGTTTAGAAAGTTGTTGATTTTGTTTCTGTATTTTCCGTCGTTGGGTTTCCTCGTCATGTCGATCGTCGCGAATCCGAAATCGTCACCGTTCCAGCAAGTAGAGCAGCAGCGTTCCGAAAATTGATTGTAGTTCATGTCTCCGCCTACGTAGTCATCGTACGCGTGCTTGAGGTTGGTGTGATCTTGACGAAACAAACATATGAAATTAGCGTTGTCGCGTACTAACTGTTTTGGAATTTTGGAAAACGTTTGAGCTAAGTAAAAACAATCCATTTTTTTATAACGACCTTACGTGAAAAAGTTGCGAATTTCATTTTAATTTTCCAAAATAACGTCGTCGAACACAACGACTAAATTTTCACAACAATCGTCGAGTGGTTTTATTTCCGAGGCGAGCGTTGCAATATCCAGACCATCGTACAGTTTCATCAGTTGCTAGTATTTGGATTGCTCCAAACTTTTCGAGAACACGTACAAGTGCCTATTCTCAAAAGGTAGGAAGTTACCTTTTAAGATGCATTTACCTAACTACCAGTACTGCGGACCAAGTACCAAACTCGAGAAAAAATTGGAGAGAGGGGACAAGGGTGTGAATCTGTTAGACGCCGCATACAAAAATCACGACATCACTTACAACACCACGCAGACGGATCTGGATACCACCATCGCCATGAACACGAAACAAAAATTGGGGGTAGGGGTATATAAATAACATAGAGTGAAAAATAATAATAATAACAACATGTCTCGTATAACTGATTTGCCGCCCGAGCTACTATGTAAAATATTTAAACACGCAGTAAACGGAGATTGTGAGGATGTAGGGAAATTTGTAATCATAGCAAGAACGACGCCGGAATTTTGCATCCCTTGTGAAATGGTTCTCAAGGACCATCTTCGGGAGATCAGCGGCCTGAGGTGCGGTGATCTCAACATTCTGCTTGCGGCTGCAGGGGAAAAATTGAACGAGAAGTTGGACGAACTGGAGGAGGCGAGGCAGGGAAGAAGACGGTACACAGTAGATTGGTACAAGTCTAAGCAAGAGACGGAAGATATTATTACGCACATCATCGCGTTTTCCGAAGCACGGACTTTCTTCCTCTGTTAAAAAAATAATAATATATACGTATCAAAAAAAAACAACTTGAAGTTGGCAATAGAAATATTTTTTCCACACTTAGAGCACAGTTTGGTCGCACATATTTGCTCTCCCAGCACACAAGTACGACAGTGCTTTTGAAAATGTTTACTTGACACAGCAGTTTGGCACGTAGGGCAATTTTTTTACAGAACGCATAATGCAGAGATTTTTTGGGGGTATGTTATTTAATATCCAATGCTCTGCAATGCAAAATATAATTGTTCATTTTTTTAACTATTCTCTATGACCTTAGCCGTTTCAGTCTTCAAACTGCTTCCAACACTGCTTCTGCATACTTTTCAATAAAATCAATTTACCGTACGCCCTGCCGCCCCTTTGCAGATTAACAAAAAAATCGTCTAAAGTTTGAAGTTGTGACCCTTCTCTATACCGTTGCAAGCTTTTTTTTGTGGTTATTCAAAATACCTCATTTTCGCATAATCAAATACACACCAGTGAAGGGAGTTCATGTCTCATCAGTGATTTTAAATTTGTATTTTTGGGACCATGCACACACTTCCTAACATTGTTGCTTTGTAGTCGATGAGTTGTGCGGAAACAAGTGTAGTGAATAAGAATCCCTCGGACCTAATCCTTAATATATATAATATTGTCATTATTATCCTGCTGAAAATAATATTATGATAGCCGTCGCCATTTCAGAGTGGCAAATGTTTAGCTCTATTAATTCTTGAATTTTATTTTAGGTTAGGCATATTCAACAAATTCTTTTTTGATTACAATGCAACAATATTTTTACATTTCAACATTTTCGTAGTCGTCTAAACATTTGAGAAAACCTTTTTTGGTTACCGAGATGATAGAAAAAGAAGAGAGAGAGTGATTGAATAATTTTGAGAACTTCTTAATATTGGACAGTGTAACCACTATGTTGTCGATGGAAACAAGACAAGAACAACATTACCACTATGCTATCAGGGTGAACAGCATTTTTCCATTATCATTTGTGTCCACACACAAAACTTCGTGTCTGTCTGCATCCATACCTAGATCGAGAAATTCGAACCATGCCTCAGCCCTCTTGTAACTTATTTAATTCTTTACACTCATCAAAATATGTGCTTAATAAAATGCCTCAATCGCACGAGCTATGGCATCCTCTGTAAGCATCCAAGCAACCACATGTATAAATTATAGTCTCCCACACATAATGCTCTTTCATGTCCAAATAGATTCGCTTCCTCCACCATCAGGGCAGTGGGAGCTCGTGTACCATAAGAGGTTGAATAAACCTAAAAAAATCGGTTGGGATGGAAAAAAGTGGATAGAGATCTTTCTCAGATCAGGATAGGCTTGTATTTGCTGTCCTCGGGTTTAAGAAGCCAAGTTAGTTAGTTAGTTGTTTCCCCCCTGCACCATTTCAATTTTTGAATAATCGCTTGTTAGTTATGAACGCACCGTTGACATCTTGTCTGATTATTTATGTGTTTGGGTTGAGGCTCCGTATTTGCTCGCAACATTTATTTTCTTCTTTTTCTTGTTATATGATTTTTATATTAGAAACAACAGATTTCCATTAACAGTATTTCATGTTATGGAAACATTTAAGTCTATACGCCATCGGGGGTGGGATTGCAACCTACGTCATCCGACAAAAATCAGGATCGGTATTGTAACATTTAATTGCTCAGGTCATTTTTAAATATGTACAGCTATAGGTAAACATTGTAACTTGAGCCCTCAGAGTCGTAGACCGGCATCGAAATAAGAATTATCCGTTATGGTCTCCCTCCCTTCTTTGCATGCATGTTGCGCTGACATGTAAATAAGCGCTATGCTTTAATAAAAAACAACCATTGTACAACTGTATAGGTCCTCGTCCATCTCATGCCAGGGGACTGGGTATATCTTGTGCACAGTTTATAGTAGCATCATATTCCTTCACCAGATATCAAACTCGAGAGACTTGCAAGACAGCTCAGGTTATAACTTACTACGAGGTCTGTTTTTTTTAAAAAATAATAATCGTCAGTCCATATGACAATGCTTGCTGTTTAACTAACAGTATTCGAATCTCCGAGGGGCCGGGGCATTCCACATTTACCTTTGCTAGAAAGCGCAGTGCAATAAATGTTCTTTTTAAGTTATGCAATAATTTTGACATTATATTCATGTCCATTCCCCAAGACTAGATTTATATACACAACCAACTCGCTCTTGCAATATATTATCTGATGCAACATTGTGAAAGGTTCTCGTATGTTCGCGAAACAGGAAATACACGTCATAGCTTCCGTGAATCGAAAGCAAGGTTACTGGGGGCACGCAAAATACCGTAAGAAGAATTATATATTCCAAATGCAGGCATCATCATTTTTCTCTTGCACAAATAGAATAATCGGGCTGAATTTCCAGTCTAAAACCACCATGTTCTGGCAGCAAGTATCAAAAACCTGTGGTAATTTTATTATATGATAGGAGGCGAGTGAAATGGTTGTTGCAAGTTATCTTTTAAACCCAGTACGTGTGTAGGAAAAACTGCGTATAAGCTGAATCACACTCTCTCTGTCTGTGTGTCAGGTGGTCGTGTCGTTCGCTAGTTGTATGTCACAGCTTAACCCGTACTAGGTAATATTTTTACATGAGGTAAGTTGGCATACTCTGGTAGGCTATATGTTTCAAGCCTCTAGCTGTAGAGCCTATTTGCAAAAAAAATAAGTTTGGTAACACTACTCGTCAAAAGCAGCTCAAACAGTGTTGCTAGCTCTAGGTTAATTTTCCCCGTTATACAATTGCAAGAGGTGAGTTGCTTATAGCCTATCTGGAAGGCTTGGTGTGTGTGTGTCCATGGCTTATGTCGTAGGTTAATAAAATTTGCAATAAATCTTGTGTGTGTTGGCAACCGTCAGCCCTTACATGTGATATAGCAGCCTTACTTATTGTAAGACATAGTGTGTATGTATGAGTGGGGGAGGTTAGTTTAGTTCACGATAGATCGACCTGTCACGCTATGACCAATTTCTGCTTTTGAGTCACCTGTAAGGCTATATGTGGGTGGGTGAGGGAGCTTAGTTTAATTCACGATAGATCACATTTTAAATTTGCTCACTCTCTCTGTGTCTGTGTGTCAGGTGGTCCTGTCGATCGCTAGTTGTATGTCACAGATTAACCTAGGTAATATTAACTGTACTTCAAAAAATAAAATTGTTGAAGCTGTAGAAGACACAATTAGCTAACCTAGCATACGACATACCTTCCTAATTAATATGGATATTGTCACACATTCTTCTTATTTTATACTGTTGTAAATAGAAAAAATTATGTACGGTAAATGTTTTGTACATTATAGGGAAAAAATGCAAAATATCCTCCAATTTTAATTCGAATCGAGTCGAATTTTTACATATTTCCACGCCACCACATATTGTCCTATTTGCTTCTTTTACTTGCCTTGCTTAATTAACTCTCGCTAATTAGCATTTTTTTGGAAGAAGTCAACTAGAACAACATATGGCGGTATGAGAAATATGTAAATTAAAAAACATTTTAGCAATATATAGGCCCTAGCAATTAGCTTCGTCGACTAAGAGTACTCCTTCAAACATCTTCAGCTAGATCGTATTACTACGCGAGGACGTTTAAAATTTTTGGGTGTTGAAAAAGTTTGACCCTACTTTTTATTTCTATTGTTTGCTAATAGATGGCACTAATAGTACCCCCTCCCCTCCCCTCTCCCCTCTTCTCCTCTGCTGTATGACAAATAGCACAAACATAAAAATCAAGATTTTGGAGAGCAAAACATAAAATTTGCATGCATCTGATGTCGAACCGGGAACTTTTATCTTTCGGGGAGTCAACATTATTTTTTTACTCAGTCGTCATATAACATGAACACACGCAAAGATTCACATGTGCTTTTATTATTTTGTGTTCGGTAAGTACAAGTATATTCTTACATAAATTATTGTTTAATTTAATAAATTGTAAACTCGGAGCCTGCTAAACTAACACTCCTATTCTATTGAAAGCAAATGTTGCGTGCATGCGGAAATAACACAGAAAAAAAAAACCGGATGGAAGCAATTTAAAATCAGTAGGGCAAGGTCGGTATTACGAGAGCGTAAAAACACGTGATTTCATTCAACTTCGAAAAATAAGAATAAATATGTGCATACAGAACACATATGCTTTCTTTTCACAGTTGTAAAATCATATTAAATTGTGCATGAAGTAAGTTGCGGGAAGGCTCTCTTTTATGCCTGTGTATATGTTGTACAATTAGGTACAAGTATTGTACAATTAGGTACAAATTGTTGTACAATTATTTTCCCCAGTTGCCCAGTTGGAGTTGGGGGCATAACACTGGTATTATTTGTAATCACAGTGCTTACTCATGTATTTTGTTTAATATTTTATTTCAAATTCACTGTCAGAAACTAGTGTTGCCAGTTCCTGGATGTAGGTTTACCTATTCTGTTGGTTGTCACTGTCAAGTTTTTAGTATTCATACAGCATAAAAAGCTATAACCCCCCTCTCAAAATATATACATTGTATACGCCAAGATGCTCAATAGTCTAGCAACACATCATGAAAAAAACATGCCAAGAGGACCCAGTGGGTTTATAAGTCAGTGCTGCCAATTCCTATTTGAGCAGGTCGCTTGTCACCTAAACACTACAGCTCACAGGTTGGTAAAATCTGACATGAAAGCAGATAATACGCTTAACTTTTCCCTCTCTTTCTCTCCTCTCTCTTTTTTTTGTAAAAAATTATGGCAAAAATACCAGTAGGTTAGCAACCTTGCTTTATGCACTGTAAGGCAAGCCTCAAGCAAGGTTGCCAGCTTCTTGCTTTAGGCTAGGTTAGATCTAGTTAGGTTAGGTTAGGTTAGGTTAGGTTAGGTTAGAGTAGGTTAGGTTAGGTTAGGTTAGAGTAGGTTAGGTTAGGTTAGGTTAGGTTAGGTTAGGTTAGGTTAGGTTAGGTTAAAGTAGGTTAGGTTAGGTTAGGTTAGAGTAGGTTAGGTTAGGTTAGGTTAGGTTAGAGTAGGTTAGGTTAGGTTAGGTTAGGTTAGGTTAGATTAGATTAGGTTAGCCAGTAAAAAATCATATAGTAGAATTTTTGTGGAGTGGGTACGCAACACCGACGAGCCTCAAATTATGATTTCAAGCCTCAAATAATAATTTCGAGCCTCAAAAAAAAAACATCCAATAAAATTGCCAAATATAAAAAAAGGGGTAATAGACCCCCCCTCATAAAAAGCTACAGTAAAAACCCACAGTGTCGCCAACACTAGGCCCCCCAACAGTATTGCCAGACATAAAAAATACATGGACCCCTCAGGTCCTTTGATAGGTTAGGTTAGGTTAGGTTAGGTTAGGGTAGGTTAGGGTAGGTTAGGTTGGGTTAGGTTGGGTTAGGTTGGGTTAGGTTAGGTTAGGTTAGGGTAGGTTAGGTTGGGTTAGGTTGGGTAGGTTAGGTTGGGTAGGTTAGGTTGGGTAGGTTAGGTTAGGGTAGGTTAGGTTAGGTTAGGTTGGGTAGGTTAGGTTAGGTTAGGTTAGGTTAGGTTAGGTTGGGTAGGTTAGGTTGGGTAGGTTAGGTTAGGGTAGGTTAGGTTAGGTTAGGTTAGGTTGGGTAGGTTAGGTTAGGTTAGGTTAGGTTAGGTTGGGTAGGTTAGGTTGGGTAGGTTAGGTTAGGGTAGGTTAGGTTAGGTTAGGTTGGGTAGGTTAGGTTAGGTTAGGTTACGACGAGCTCCAAATGAGTAAAATGAGTTTTTGATGTTTTGGTGCTGTTTTCTACGCTGTGAAACGTCGTTAGCGCAATAAATAAGGCGCTGAACGTGGAGAAAAAGTGAGTTTTTTGAGGTTTGGCTGAGCTCCAAATGATGATTCGAGCTCCAAATGATGGCCCAGTACCCGGACACTAGGTCTACTAAAATGAGTGGAAAGTTACCAAGGGAGGATGTAAAGTCGGCACAATACAAAGGTTTATTATGGCCTTTCCCTTCATTGCAGATTATGAGCACAAGGGTTGAGTGTGGAAACCTGAGTGAACCGCGACATTTTTGTCATTCATCTCCCGCCAGAAAAAGAACAAACAGTAGAATTTTGTCTCTTGCAAATTGAAAAGCCTATGTCCATCCTGAACCATAAAGTAATTAACCAAGAAATTCCTAGCTACCTGCAGCTAAATCTTCTTGTTTGTGCGCGGCCGATAAACAGAGCCAGATGAAGAGACGATTTTGTGGGAGGGGTGACCTGGCTTAGGCCCCTGGTGTGCATGAAGGGAAAGTATGTTTTCAAAAGGTCCCCGACTTCCCAGAAACGGAGGCCCCCATAAAATCACCGCATTTCCTACCAACACATCTTCTTGTCTTCAACCAAAGTGTATGTCACGGTAGGATCCGAGCGCATCGAGTCTGTCGGTTGCGGGACTTCTTGAGTCTGTTGTCAACATGGTGCCAATCGCCAAGGTCGTTCCACCTATGAATCGGTTCTTCAGCCTGAGTGGCAAAAGACATGTTGTACGGAGGAAAGATGCACCGGAAAATTACCTTCTTGAATACGATGAAACCTGTAAAACATCCAAAGATATTTATTCGGCTGTGGTTCCTCTGACAAAACATCAATGTTCTCAAAATTCTTCGAACGGACTGTGTAAAACATTGCAATACTACAAAAACTGAACCTGCTCTGCAACACAAGGGAAATGTCTCATTAAGCAATCAATGTGCCTTTGCTAAGTTGGTAAGTTTAGTATGGCACTTTCTTTTAAATAATGCTTATGGAATAAATCAATAAATTTTGTTAAATAACAACGACTCCTTACGACAAGAATATAATTATTCTTTACGGATATCCCCTATAACGGTTGGGGGTTCGGCCCCCGTTACCCCATTACTGGTTAAAGATCACCACACCTCTAGGTAGGATTGTTGGAAGGAGACTGGCAGTCAGGAGATAGGCCAAGGCCCTTCCAGGGCTGTCGAACTACAGGTAATTATTTATTTTTAGATGCTTAAATATATGTGCAACCACACATTTCTTTCCAGTGACTTATTGCAAAGGTAGGGTATTGTACTTGACTCAATGAAATAAACTTACTGTGTGAGGCAGATTCATACGAAACAAAAATAGACACAATAATAATAATAAAAATAATTTACTCCAAAATGACAAAAATGTATTTATTTGTTCTTGTTTAAATTTTCGAATCTTCTATACGTTTGTTAAGGAGTTGAGTTTAGTTGATGTTTTAAGTTCACTTTATGTACAGTAAGGCTAATCGGGACTGGACCTACAGTTTGAAGTAAGATCCGGACCACTATATGCCTCCACCCATGTATCGAACCCGGGACCCCTCGATTACAAGGCAATGACGCTATCTCTGAGCCATCGGGGAGCACGAAATCGAGAAAAATATACGACTCAAGAAATTGTAGTTTGTGAAGATAATTACTTTTAACACGTTGCGTGTTTTAGACTGTCCCAATAGTAGAAGATATGATAATCTACATAGGCATCCTGCCACCATTATGGTACTTACTTTAGCGTGTATTGCGCTCTGATTCGGGACCACTTGTAACTGTTTGCATATATGTGGTTTACCGCTGCCAAGCGGTTGTTCTTCAATCTGGTCACAAACTACTCAAGCTCGAAACATTGTTTGTAGTGTTGCCCACGGGACGAGACGGGACAGGCTTTTAAAAATTCGAGACGAGAAGAGATTGACCATGTGTCATGAGACAAACGAATATTTTCTAGACGAGACAGCATTTTCACGAGACGAGACAAGCCAAAGTCTTGTCTCGTGGGCAACACTAATTGTTTGGACGCAACGGCAACATCCAACGTCCAACCCTGCCTGTTGTTGAGGGGTGGAAAGACCGCTCCCTCAAAATTCCGAGAAACATCGAAGTGATAGGTTCCTACACTGACATCCACTATAGCTAGAACCAGGAAAACAAGAAAGAAATGTATTTCTTGGGGTTCGTGCCACTCAAATTCAAGAATAGTGTTTCAAACTGAAAGCAAAATGTACTGAAACACTATTTTGCAATATTTGTCATGAAAGTAAAATTTTTAGCAAATGTAGAACAGTTTGCCGGGGCCACGTGAACGTTTCGGGGGGCCGGTGCCCACCCGTGCCCCTCCCTAACGACGTCCCTGCTCATCAGTCTGTTGTACTCGTACGCAAGGTGAATTGTTTCTTTTAGAGTAAAGGGGCTGTTGATTGTCGCTTCGGGGTGGAATCTCCGTGCCACTTAAAAGTGAATCCTCAGTGATAAATGAAATTTTTTAACCGAAGCGACACGACAAGATGCACGTGTCGCTTAGATTTCCAATGGTGTGTATTGTGCAGCCTGAGACTTGATTTCCCATGAGCGGTAAATGCTTATTTATAGACAAAATGATCATGTGTCGCTTGTCACTTCGGTACGAACCACTGCTGTCGCGTATCGCTTCGGTTTGAAACCTCACTAAGAGGCGTGCTTTTCACCTCAATGCTCAAAAGAATGATAGATTCTACAAAGAATAATCGCAGATAAACGATCAACATGCTTGTAACAAAATGCAAGTCGTACAAATCCTTCCGGGTGCCAATCATTTCTTCGTTCTTCTTGTATCAACAGGTTTCGTCTCCCTACGTCCTTCGGAGTCCTACGCGACTCAATAAATTTGTTCCCGATCGAACTGTGCAACCATATGTTACACACTTGACACCATATTTCCTTGTAAAAGAGTCTCCACTTTGCCCTTTCATATTAACGTCCATAGCACCGTAACCGGATGTTCGAGGGGGCCCAGACGAGTGCGCATGCTCCGCAGTAACTCCGCCTTTATCACCGTCTATAATTAAAGCTACCCCTTCCGAAGGAACATATCTTTGAATTGAATAGGAAGAAAACACGTCCTCTCGTTGGGAAGGTTCAGTTCGACTCGTCGTCTGCTTGTGACGTCACCACTAATGGACTCCATTGTGTTCTTCGCTATTTGAGCTCGCCATATTAGGCCATAAATAAGGACATAATTATCATATGAACCTACAACCTATACACTAACTACACTCCCCCACCCCACCCCAGTTCAAAGCTATTTATGACACACAAATTTTCATCTCGTTGTTGAAGGTCTTGGTTTATCTTCTCGCCAAATGGGCATGGATGTTTTCTATTATTTTAATTTTTATTTCCAAATTTGCTTATTACATTTTGACAGGGTGGGCCATACTAATTTGGATGGTCCGTGTCGTGGCTCACTCTGGCCCACCCTTGGAGCCATCCCTATAGAGATAAAATATTGTTGAAATTATTTACAAAATCAAATATCACAAGAAACACATACATAAATAATGTCCATGAAACGTAATTATACAATTTATCGTCTCAGTTTTTTCTGACGTAACTGATCTTTTGAGAATGACGGAAATGTCGCAAATCGCAAACTTTTCTTTTCAGCAGCTGAGAATCTCTACTCTAATCAAAATGACCTTCAGAATGATCACAACCTTTCTCCTCTAAATTGTTAATATTGCTTAGTGGAGACGTAAATTTTGTATTTTTATTTTAAATATTATAAATGTGATCGATAAGTTATAATATAGAAAAAAGATTTAGTTTTTGAAAGGTATGAACTATTACAACTGGCATTTACTTGGTTCAAAGCGTCATGACGTCACACAATCCCAAGTAGGAAGAATCCTTGCCAATGGTGGACTAATATTCAGTGTTGCCAGGTCTACTGATTTCGCAGGAGATTTCCTGATTTTCAGCACGGTCTACTGATCTCCTGACAAGTTTCATGAAAATGTGGAAATCTCCTGATTTTTTGCTTCCTTAAATATTTATAATGAACAATTATTTTAAAAAAATGGAAAGTTGATTTAAAATTTACATACTCAGCTGATGGAATGCAAAGACCCATGAATATTCTGCAGAGAGAGAGAGAGAGAGAGGTAGGTAGGTGGTGGAGGAGGGTTAAAAGGAGGGTTATACCATAGAATATGGTTATACCAGGCTTGATGACATTGGGAAAGACGCGCGGCTTCTTGAGCCCTTTGTGCATTGGGAACTCCAACACGGGTGTCCCATCTGGTGCGGTTTTTGTCAAAGGGGAGGTAACTGAAAACTGGTTACAACTAAATACCAATATTGCCACCCACACATAGGAACAAGTTTTCAGTTTTATGGTAGTGTTTATTGAAACTCGGATAAAAAGGGAGTCCACATAACGAATGCAGATAAATGTTATGGTTACAAAAGCTCTTAGTAAACTGTCGATTGATTGATTTGGTTTATTTTACTTCGCATTTCTGCAACTTTTGGCTAATCGCGAAGACGAGGAAGAAAGATGATATGATGAAATTGATAAAGAGACAACCGTGCCCAGGCCGAGATTCGATCCCGAGACGGCCGGACCCTGGGGTCGAGTGGTTAGCACATCGCGCTGCGACGCCAAGGGTCCCGGGTTCGAATCCCGCTCGGGCTTTTTTGTTTGTGAATGTCCATTCATCAATTTCATCATTTCATCACTCATCCCCATCAAATTTGCCAAGAAGCACAAAACGCGAGGTAAAATAAACTAAATCAATCAATCAATCTGTCTAATACTGGTTGGTTACCTTCCTTGATTGAAAGTAAAATTTTAATTCAAGGATATTTCGGGGTTCAGGCATGATAGCCCTTCTCCATTACCATTAATGCGAGTAGTATGCTTTGAATGTGTTGTTAAAAAAAAGCTGTGGGCGTTCTTACATCCTCTAACTTTGTCTAATTTTAAATAAAAGCAAACTAAGGTGTTATCAGGTATAGTAATTCAAAAATATATCCCCGAATGCGTAGTGGCTGAAGCTCTAGTCTTAGCGTCTTAGTTAACACAAAAATCACGAAATGTTTCCATAAACTTCTAAACGCCAAGTACATAAATCCACGCACAGTCACAACCATTTATTTTAGAATATTTCTGAGAGATGAACAGAAAATGGAGGTCGGATTTTTTCCAATACTGTCACTTGCACCACCTCTGTTTTTGCACTCGATCATCGCCACTGGTTGGGGGAAACTGTACCTTTACCTTAGGTGAATTAAGGGGGTGGGGTTATCGTACCACTTGAAGTACAAATTCATAATAAAATTTGTATTAACATAACAGTATTATCTTTTGACATCTAAAATTAATAATTAACGTTCAATAATGATAGTGGAAATCTTTTCCCACTCAACCCCCCCCCCAGAACGTTGATAATACGCTATTATTAATTCTTCTGATTTTTAAGCAGATCTCCTGATTTTTCAGAGGACGATCTCCCGATTTTTGAAAATATGACCTGGCAACGCTGCTAATATTGGAAAAAGAATGAAATTGCGTTATTTCGGGGACTACACTTCAGGTTGTCAGTATGTAGGTAGGCGATTTGATTTGAAGTTGATTGATTTAAAATATAAGTTAAGCTTTTCCTACGACACAGTTTGGAATCTTAATTTTATTGACAATGTTAATCAGGTTTAAGTGAAGTGTTAAATGCGAATTAGCAAGTCAGTTTACAAACGAAGAAGTGTTTTTCCTTGTAAACGCATATGCATTTGTTACTTGTGATATTCGTCCTATAGGAAGCGATGTATTGTTGCGGAATAAGCTTAGATGTAAATGGTATTAGCAGAAATACACGCATGCTCAACATTAAGGTGGTCTGAAAGAAAACTTAGTTTTCAAGTTTGGTAGTTTGTTATTAATTCAGTTTTATGGCATGACCTTATTTGCATACGTTCAAGTGGTTAATTGAGTTTTAGAAGTAGTCAAGGTTTCTGGAGCCAACTGATTTAACCGACCCTTTTAAAATGGAAAATCTTGAGCTTTGATTTTGTTAACAACAAGTAACTGATAGATAATTTTTTCGCAGTACTATTGTGGAAAAAACTGAAATTTTGATTTTTTGCCATTTGTAGCCAAATGTTCAGTTGCATCTCCAGTATTGAGATTAGAGGTTCCTAATGCCACATGATGGAACCAGCTAAATAATCCTCCAAAGTACTGCAACCGAGAGAGGTGTATTTTTGAACCACTGCTTCTAGTTTCCTAATTCCTTGTACCTTATATATATATAAAAAATGATGATGGACCTGAAGGAAATCGGTAGAGATGGAAAAGAGTATATAGATCTTGCTCAGGATAGGGCCAGATGGAAGGCCTGTGTTGCTGCAGCCATGAACCTTCAGGTTTAAGAAGGCCAGAGAGTTAGTTATGTATGTAGGTGTGTGTGTGTACTTATGTACGTACAGTTTCATGCATAAGTTTGGAAACACACTTTTGAAAGAAAAAATTGTAACAGTTTCATACATCGGAGACACATTTCTTCAATTTTACACAAGAAACTACTTACGGAAATGAGTTTCTCCAAGGTTTACAACGTTCGTCGAGGTATTTTCTTTCATCGTGGAATATATTTGACCGGGAAATCATGTATTTTTCAAGAGAAATATCTCACTGACACACAATTGCCATTGCTTTCATTTGCTTGCCCTACGACAACCGGATGCTGCGTATGTTTGATGACGTAAGCCCCTGTCAGTGTTTCAAAACGTAAGCCCCTGTCAGTGTTTCAAACCCCTTTCTTTTTACTGTGCTTGCCTAACGTAACCTAAACTTATCGGAAATGGTTCGTGGGGCTACTGGTCAGCTACCATGCATAATGGTTCATGGGGCTATCCGTGAATGGTTCGTGGGGCTATCCATCAGCTACCCGTGCATAATGTATAATTTCCACCGGTGACTAACACGATAGTAGGTATTTTTCGGTGAAGAAGGTTGAAACACTGCATACCCACAACGTGAGTCAAGATGTGCCCACCATATTGTGTGTTCCGGAAGCGAAGAAAGGAATAAAAAAAGCACTCAGAATTTGAAAAATTGCGTTTGTTTTTTTGTAAAAAACATAATGGCACCTTGAACTATGTTCTGCAATACACAATTGGTAAGTACGAACCATGCGAAACACAAAATATCAGATTTTAATGTGTCTCCGATCTATGAAACTGGTACCGAAAAAATAATCAGAAGTCCATACATAATATATGAATTGGGAGCGGGGTCAACTTTTTAGGTACATTACCAACAATGTGGCCATCTTGTAGTAGCTTCTTTTTTAATGTGATATTATCAGAATGGACTAGAATTTCACAAACACAATGGTATGCTTAATTTCAGTGTTATAATATCCATTCTGCAGCTAGAAACATTAATGTTTTTCATGCTTCATAACTATGGAAACACCCATCTAAGACAAACATGAAAACCAGAATCACATCATCCAGATACATGATTTAGGAAAGGCCGGAAACTTGTAATAATATGTTACCAACATGGTGCCATCTCAAGAGTCATTCAATTTCGTAAATGAAAATGTGGTCACATGACATCCCAAAATGGGTTAGATTTTCATAAGACACTTGTTGATGTGCTTACTTTCACTTCAACTTTGTGTTATTCTGCTTGAACCCACAATGTTTTTTGGTAGCATGTTGTTTACAAATGATGATAGTAACTGTTCTTGTTCGTGTTGGGAATGGTTGAAGGTTTTTAATAACATGACATGTTCATAATGATCTCCAATAGTTTTTTGTTCGGGAGGAATTATAGTCAGTTAAACCACAAGAAAATAAATTAGAGATCAAGCAGCATACAGGTTAAAGTTATGTTGTAATGATGTACATATTTATTGCGAAATTCTAGTCCACTTTTTTGTCACATGATAACATGTCCATTAAAAAGAAAGTTTAGTTCAAGTTGGCTGCTACATTTGTAATCACAAATTTGATCCAATATTCGTCTGGAGTCTGGACCACTGTTTTGACTCAACCTAGCTAATCAGTAAACTTCCCAACCGGTCCCAGCCACACATTTTCTTTCAGATATTTTTTTCATTGCACCCACCATCCAACTAATAGTTAAACACTTGTGATAGCACCTTTTCAGCTAATATCTCTTGCTATTTCCTCATTATCTGGCTCCACGTTGCAGCCAGGTTGTGAAATCCAGAAACTTTTTATTTTGTGTGGTAACTGTGTGTACTACAGAGCATTCCCAGACATTCGCTATGAGACTTGGTGGCAAGCGGCCCGGTGTCAGCGATTGTCTTTCCCGGTGAACGGGGTCCGCGACAGTCGCACTCTACAGTCTGTTTTTTTTTTTGCTCTCCCTGCCTTCGCTCTCTTTCCCTTTCTGTTGACATCGCAGACTGACGCCAGTATAATCCTCCCTCGGAAGTTGTGTTGTGCTGTTTCCGTGTGTTGAAGATTGTGGCTTAATATGGCACCACAAAAGTTTACATTACAACAAAGGATTTATCTTGTCGAGTGTTACTTCGGAAAGAGGAATTGTGGAGAAGTGCGATGACGTTTTGCAACGAAATTTCCTGGGTGACACTTCCATATAGTGGAAACGGATTTCTTCATTTTTACAGAAGAAACTACTTACGGAAATCACTTTCTGTATCATCGTTGAAGTTCCTCAATGTGTTTACTTACGCCATATAATATTTTTTAGCTTGAAATCTTTTTAAAAATATCTCTCCGACATGCAATTCCTGTTGCTTCTATACATCAAGGATGGTCCGTGCGTTTCATGATGTAATCCCCTGTCAATGTTTCCAAACACGCCTTTTTGTTTGCAAGATTTTTTATTTTTCGAAAATACAAACTATGCTTGCCTAATCTAACCTAACCTTACTGGAAATGGTTTGTGGGGCTAACGTGAATGGTTTGTGGGGCTAAACATGAATTGTTCGTGGGGCTAACGAGGTATTAGCATAATTTCAAATCCGGCCACGAAATTAGGTATTTTTCAGCGAAGAAGGTTTGAAACACTTCATGCACACTCCAAATCGACAAAACACTGCCACAACGCGCGATGAACCAGTACTCTATCTCCACAGTGTGTGTTACAGAATCGGAAAAATGAAAAACTGTGAGTACTCGTAAATTTAAAAAATAGACATTATTTTCGTTAGAAATTCATTATTACACCTAAAAAAATGTTCCACAATGTAAAAATGTGCGAAATAAATGATTTCTAGGTGTTTCCACTATACGGAAGTAGTACCATTTCCTGGTGTTCCTGTTCCACATAGAACCACTATATTAAACTCCGTAAGAAAGTTTAGAGTAACAGGGTCAGTTCTGAATAAAAGTGGAACGAAAAACCCACGTGTACTTACTGGGGAAAAACTCTATGAGATAGGACAAAAGTTAGAACGGTCTCCTCGGAAATCTATCCGCCGCCTCTCACAAGAAACGGGTGTTTCAAAAACCACAGCAATTAGGGCTGCTAAAATTCTTAAATTTAAGCCCTACAGAGTTACAATAGTGCATGAATTACAGTAGACATGCTGACGCTGGGCTGCTTGCTGCCGAGTCTCGTAACGAATGTCAGGGAATGCTCTGTATTTCCTTCCTACATTTATTATACCTATCTGCCCTTCTGGCTTCTTTCCTTTTTTTGTTTTTGTAGATGTGTGTGGGGGAGGGGGGAGGAGGGGCTGTATATATGCACTTCTAGAATTCTGGGCCACTTTAGAATTCTGTATTGGAGATCAATAAAAAGTTTATGAAGAAAGAATCTTCTTGAACAACATTACAAATTGTAATGTAGAAGACAATAGGAGATATGATTTATCAAACAATCGTAACTAAATTTATCACAGTCCTAGATAACCAGTCATTTAAATGACAGAAAAGCAAACTTGATATAATGAAAATATATTTATCAAGACTTTAATGAAACTGAAAATTTATTGTATGAGGTTGTAGCTGAAAAACAAAGCAATTGTGAATTCATGCAATAATACAACTTTCATAAGTTATGTTGTGTATTTGGTCTAGGAATTAATTTGTGCGCCTGGACAAGAATGGCGTAACAAGCGTATCATCCCACAGTTCCATGTATCCACACATGCGTTGAAAACTCCTGTCAGCGTGCATCGTTCGTAGTGTAGGGCAGTTGATTGACGCGTCAACAACAGCATTTTGTAGTCAACTGAACATGGCGCAGTTCGTGCCAGATAAAGTGTTTTTGCGGGGTGTTCTGCTTCATTACTTTAACATGCAGAAAAGTGTTACCGAAAGTCATCGTATTTTGGTGGAAGTGTATGGTGACCATGCACTAGCTGAGTGAACGTGTCAGAAGTGGTGATTTCGGCCTGGAAGACCAAGAGCGACCTGGACAGCCAAAAAAATTTGAAGACTAAGAATTGAGGGCATTGCTCGATCAGGATTCGTGTCAAACGCAGGAAGAACTTGCAGAAGCATTAGGCGTTGATCAAACAACAGTTTCCAAACTCCTCAAAGCCATGGGAATGATTCAAAAGATGTCACATTGGGTTCCACATGAATTGAAAGACAGAGACGTTGAAAGACAAAAAAACATTTGTGAATTGCTGCTTCAAAGACAGAAAAGAAAGGGGTTTTTGCATCGCATTGTTACTGGCGATGAGAAGTGGATCCATTACGAGAACCCGAAACGAAAAAAGGCCTGGGTGAAGCCAGGTGAATCAGGTCCATCACAACCGAAACGAGATATTCACTGTGCAAAGGTTATGCTGTGCATATGGTGGGATATGAAAGGTGTGGTGTACTATGAGCTGCTGCAACCGGGTGAAACTATTAATGGAGAACGTTATCGACGACAATTAATGCGTTTGAAGTAAGCTCTGGCCAGGAAACGACCAGAATGGGAGAACAGACATGATAAACTTATTTTTCAACATGATAACGCTCGCCCACATGTCGCAAAACTGGTCAAAACCTATTTAGAAAATGTCGGATGGGAAGTTTTACCCCGCCTGCCGTATTCACCAGACGTTGCTCCTTCGGACTACTACTTGTTCAATTGCATGAATAACGATTTGATTGGACAGCAGTTCACTTCTTCAGAAGATATCGAAAAATGGGTCTCTGACTGGATCGCTTCAAAGGATGAGGACTTCTTTCGCCACGGAATCCGTAACTTGCCTGACAGATGGGCGAAAGTGGTGGCTCGCGATGGACAATATTTTTCTTAAGGTATTTATGTATTTTGTGTTTGAACTACAGCTTCAATGTGTGCGTAACAACTGCACAAATTAATTCCTAGACCAAATATTATTCTAAAACTATTCTATTTATGCAGTAAGAAGAATGTTATACATTCACTGTATTAATATATTTCATGCTGTTTCTGTTCGGAGATTCTCTTGACTTTGGTGAAGTCTGAATCTTGCAAAGATACTGACAGATTTGGGGTGTGTCCTATATCAGTGACTTGGATCCCACTATATGTATTAAAGTGTACTTACAAACATTTTGGCCACATTTGCAAGTAAACTAGCATTCACACATTTAATGGCAGTGATATGACCATAGAGTCATTCTATGACAAATCATCACAGATATGTGCAATTTTCAACCCGACCATCTTAGATTTTCATGAAATTTGGGGAGTTGAAACTATGCATGGAATGTAGTAACTGAAAATTTTGAGTTTCGTGCATCTTGTAATTACCAAATTATTCAAGGTCAAATTTAGCAGAAATTGCACTTTCTGAGCCCGTTCAGCTATTGTAAATGTGCTGTAACTCAGCCCCTATTTGGCCTAGGAATCTCAAATAAAGTTTATTGTGCAGGGAATTGAACAAGCTTTCCAATGCTTCCACAAAATAAAATATTGTCATGAGACCTTGAAAATCTCAAAACGTGTCAAAAATAGTGGAAAAAATATACTGACACACCAAACCATACTCTAAAACATATAAAGAAATCAAACTGGGACTGCAATGGGATCAGAAGATAGAAAATAATACCCAGGGAAAACCATAGTTGTGTGTGCCAAGTGGAGGTCCAACATATTCTTGGCCGCCAATTTTAATTCAACTAAAAAAAAGTTTCAATGGAAAGGAGGTGATGTGACATCACAATCTTGGTCAACTTTACACATCATACTGAGCCTTATCTGGATTTCATAGTAACGATAAGATACATTGATAACTGCTTCTCAAAGAATCTTGTGTTTTTTTACTTACTGTAGCCAGCTGACAACCATTTTAGTGGGAGTTTGAAGACACTGGAGGAACCTGTAGTGTGGGAAAGGCACAGATGTTTGTGCTCCATCCATATTTCTGACCATCATTGTAGCTAGTTAACAGAGTGTATATTAGATGATGACATGTTTGGAAAACATAAAGTACAAATGATAATTTTATCTGCAGCTTCTGTACAAATACTGATATTCAACATCCAATGGCCACAGCACATTCACAAAATGAAAATAATGGTGTTGCCTTACTAGTAATTTAATCATTCTAATATATCCAGATATAAGATATATACCTTTAGCCCTATTTGGCGAGCCAGACAACTTCAAATTGTCTTTCAGATCTTCCACATTTAGGCTAACACCTGGAGGTTCAGATGACTATCACTCACCTTGCAGCCAGAGCATACACGTGTATTTATATATATTTATTTATAATCAAGGAGTCACAGGTTAAGATCTCATTGCCACTGCCAATTAGCCCACCTGAGTATAGAGTGGATTTAAAATAAACTGGTCAAATTCTAGGTTAGACATAAGTATAGGCCTACATAAATTTTTAATTTGATTTTGTATTTGATATTGATGTGATGGTATTTTAAACTTACAAAATGCATATAAATATTGAGAATAGTGTAAATGTACTAAGCATTGTGCAACTATCATATCTCTGGTTAAATACTGTTTTGACTTATGTCCATCTACACAAACTCTTCAGGAGAGCTGAGTGAAGTTGGATTTGTATGGATTTTGAATACAGTACACAATTTGTGCAAACATTTTATTAATGTTGATAATTCACACCACTTGACAACCAGATATGTTGCTTCAGATAGTGATGCATTAACATGTACCAAACACTATGTCGTCATAAACTCACTTCTGACGAAAAGTGGAGATACGACAGAACAGTATTTAGCCAGCGATATCAAGATCACACATTCTGTTCGAGGTAGCCTGTGCGATAAATGGTTTTAACATTCGAGCTTCATTCATTGCATTTATTGTTCTTTCCTGATTGTCAATTTTGCAATTATTGTTAATGCCTTTTTTCTTGTTTTAGATGAGAGGAGGGAATAACAAAATGAGAAGGTGGTACTATGTTTTGTTTGGTGCATGAAGCTATCAGAAGATAAACATAAACCCACGTTTAAGGATGACAGAACCAGCATCCCCTGGCTTTCATCAACTCAATGTTACTAGTGAGTATGGTATTTTACTTGAAATGTTTTTACAGTTATCAGGGTTGCTACGCGACTGGAAAACCTGGAAAACAGGGAAAAGTCAGGGAATAGTCAGGGAATTTTGCATATTTTCTGGAATTTACGAGCATTTTGGAGTTGCAGGAGAACCAGTTACAAAATGAACGAACGGTTCATTTGCAGTTCCGAATTCGGTTGTTGTGATTCCAGTCCCCCCCAAAAGATTCAGTTCAGAAACTTGTTCCTCTCGTCATTATAACTTCCAGTCTGTTACGTACAAAATTTTGGTTCCTTCGCATTTCGATTCTATTTTTATTCACTCTCGGATCTTGGATCCGTTTATTTTGCGACTCGTTCTTCTGAAACTGTTCAAGACCGGAATTTGGAGAGGCGTGAGATTTTTCCTTAGAGAACAAGCTACTCAAGACGAAACCTACGCACCAACCATCCTCAGAATTTCTTAAGGAAAAATGTTGCTTTAGCTTTGTGTGTGGTGAGGAAATTTTCTTTCTTCAAGAACACACCCGTTCGGAACCCGTTCTCTTTTGATACGTGAAGCGGAGCAGGTTGGTGTTGGTACAGGTCATTGGTTTTGGATCTGCAATAAAGCTTGAAGAGCAGAATTTCACGTAACTGGCTATGGTTGACATCACACTGGACGGGTGCGGACGCTGAGTAAAAACAAAGGGACTCAGTACTTCGTTCCCCCCATGAACCCGTTCTGTGAATTTGAGACCGTCGTTTGCGACCCGTTCAGTGGTTGACGTCACACTGGACGGGTACGGATGCCGAGTAAAAACAAAGGGACTCTCAGTGACTTTCCGATGATCACTGGTGGAATCATACTGCTGTTTACATGGAAACCCTCCTTACAGAAGTCCCCAAATTGGTTCTGTGTCCTTGCGTGTACCAAATGAAGTCAGACAAGACATCAACATTTGCAGAACATGTAAAGGAAGAGTGCTCTCAAAGAACATGTGAACACTGCCACAAGAGGACACGGATAATATGTATGAGGTGCGGTGTAGCATTACACATACAATGTTGGTATGAATTTCATGCACATACATGAACAGGAAAAAGTGTAAAGTGTTATGTCAAGTTCTGACATTGTTAATATCATCTGTGTTACATAAAAATGAAAAGGGAGGTATAAAACAGAGATGTTCACGTTATGTTCATTTTGGTACCTTGAATGCCCAATGTCACCTACAGGTGACACCCCTGTATTTTCGAGCAGGATAATAAAATCTTTATTTTTTCTTCATTTTATTCCATTTTGATGCAAAACCAATCAACCCTATTAATATGATCACAAAATTCACAGAAATAAAGTCATGGGCTTTCTCGGGTTAAGGATGGTTCAAATTTCGTGTCACAATGAATGCCAAAATTCTATGATAATTAGTCTTCCTGCTAGGAAACTTTGAAAAAAAAAAAAAACATAAAACATTCGGAACTGTTACCTTTTAGTAGACAGATTTCGATATTTTCCCGTAATATAAAATTGGTTCCAGCATGTGGAAAACTCAAATAATGGAGATATTTGATTCCAAAGTATGGCCTGCATATATATTTCTTTTAGGTGTATGGTTGGTCACCGGCCCCATTCACATTCTGAATTTCCGAAATATGTACTACTTTCAATAAATTAAAAAATATAATCATTAAACTTATTTCATATTTTCTAAAGGTACATGACCTAATTTTGTGTTGGTTCTCATTTGTATTGATATAATTAAGCTTGTATACAAGTTACATTGTAAAGCTTTGATATATGCCGCATTTTTTATTGATTTTTTACACCACCTTAATTGTAATGACTTAGTAAATGGGGAAGTACAATAGTTATTTATTTTTTCATTGAATAGCATTATATAAATCACTTGGTAAATTTTCAGCTAGTAACTGTGTATATTCATATTCATAATAATTAACGTGCCTGCATATTTAATTGAAAAACATGAGGTTAAAAAGCAAAAATCATGACGACAAATATGTCTGGAAAAATTTCATTTCTGGTCTGGAAAACCTGGAATAGTCAGGGAATTTCATAATCAAAAAATCGTAGCTACCCTGGTTATCCATGTTATCACAATGAAAATCTCAATTAGTTGTAAAATTCAGTGTTTTCAATAAAACGGATGTTTCTGTTTGCTGGAATAAATTTTTCTTATGGAGTTTGCAACAATTATTGACTGCCATTTTTTTAAAAAAAAAATTGTCAAGAAATTTGTCAAATGTTCTGAGATTGGATTGTTGGAATGGTTATTTTGCTGTTACATGTCCTGCTATGCATAATAGTGAAAGTGTTAGGTCACTGTGGTAGTTTCACAAATGGCAACATGCAAGGTTGCAATTCTTGTGTTTATAATGTGTCTTTGAAATGGGTATATATTATGTTACGTTTAAAAATTGCATTTTTATTGAAACACACTTCATTTTCTTTGTGTGAGAGGATTGGTTGCTGTTCAATATGTCATAACTTTGAACAAATTCCTCCCTAATTTAAAAATGTACACTGCTTAAGATGAAAGTTATGATTTAATTTAGGAGGGTCATAAATGTGGAAGCACCATCTAAAACAAATGCAGATAGAGAAAAAAATCAAATGTCCATATTCAAAACACAGGAAATGGAGGAAACTTTGTTAGGGTATGTTACAAACATGGTAGCCATCTGTGAAAATGTGGCCTATCTGATCCATCAAAATGAACCGAAATTTGATGGGAAACATGGTTATATGCTTAATTTCAATGTAACTTTAACCCATGTTTCTTGAAATTCAAATATTTTTTGTTAAATGTGGCCTGTTACAAGATGTGTGTTAACTGGATATTCATTGTAAGCCTTTGCAATAATGTGACTTGATCAGGTGAACTTCATTATCTTTCTTGGGTTATTTTTATTGTAAATGTTAGGTATATTTAGAGGAGGCCAGATATACCTTTAATGTGCATATATAGAGCACAAGGAGTAGGAATATTAAGGTGTAGATTCAAGGAACATGAGAGCATAAAATTTCTGTTCCACTATTTATATTGAGAATTTTGTTTTCCAGTTGAATGTGCTCATCTACGAGGGAATAGCAGTTTCTTAAAACCAAATCCCTATGTAGAATTATCTGTTGATGATAAGAGCCCAAGGAAGACTGAAGTAGTGAAGTGTACTTACCAACCAAAATGGAATGAACCTTTCACAGTGTAAGTGTCTTTATTTATTGCAAGGAACTACTTTACTTTAGTTACTGGTAGGATTACCTTTAGGAGCCATTTTCACAGTGAGCAATTTTGTGAAGAATAGGCCACCAATCTGTAATGCCTTTTCTGTTGATTCTTGAAATTACAGTTTTGAACATGTATTTGACTTGGTATCCCTCAAACACCTGCCTATTTGAGTTATTTTGAGCTTCCCCAATGGTGCTGTGGTAATGTCATTGCCTTGTAATCAAGGGGTCCCAGGTTCGATATCTGTTGGAGGCACTTAGTTGTTCTGATCCCACTTTAAAATGTAAGTCCAGTCCATATTAGCCTATATGTGCATAAGTTAAACAACAAAAACTCAATTTACTTATTTTGAACATACAATAACTAAATCAAGTTCAAGTGCATCACCACTGAGTGTAGTTGTTAGCTGCTAGCTGATACAGGAGTGTTAATTTTTAGAAAAATCTGTTATTAGGGTCAGCTGACTTTATTTGCATAGTGAAGGCTAAGAATGTGCATATAGTTTAGTGAGTTATTTTTCTTGTATGTACGCATTGCTTGCATTGTAGAATTATTTCTCTTGCAGTCTACGGTTATTACAAGAATATTCTTATATAACAAGGGATAATGCATTTTTATTTTTTTTCCTGAGGGCACAAATAATAGGATATGAAAAATGAAGGAGAAAAGCTCTTGAATATAGCAAAGGAAAATGGCTTTCCCACTAACAGAATAAACCAAATCAAAAAACAAGTCAAAAGATAACTAAAGTAAAGAGAAAAGCAGACAAAGATGAGAAATCTGTTGAAAATAAATTTGTTTCTATTCCATTTCACAAGAGATTCTCACATAAGATTGCAAAATTTTTTAGAAGATTTAATTTCAAAAATGTCTTTAGATCACCAAGAAGTTTGGAATGTACATTTAATGAATACAGTATGAGAAAATTGTACCAGATGTGGAAACCACAGGAATATATAATATAAGTTCTTCAAAGGATTATATAGAACATAGAGCAAGGAAAATGGCAATAAGATTGGACATTGGGTCATTCCATGTCAAATCAACCAATAAAAAATATTTTTGAACCTTTAGGATTCAGATTTTTTGTGTTTACATTGTACCTATCAAGAGGACAAAAACTGCCAACTTTCAGATTTTTTCGGCTCTTAGTTTTTGAGTTATTGACTTTCAGAAAAGCAAGAATACCAAAATTTGATGACATTTTAAGATCTTTAAACAGATGTAGATCAAAAACTATTTGAAATAGAGAGCTCAAATTGGTGTCATTCTCTTCTGCCTTTAATGAGCTTTAATTTGAAATGCAACATGACTGTGGTATTTGAATTTTGTAATTTAAAAAAAGAAAAGTTTTTTTGGAAATTGCAAGAACACCATTTTTAATTTTTTGAAAAAAAAATGTTTTGAAGACATCATTTGGCTATTTGTGTGCAAAATTTGATAATGGGACGGCAATGGGTTCCTATGGAATTTTTTTTTTATTGTAATGTGTGCGGAATTTGCTAAATTTGTTGGCTTCCATGTTAATACCATAACTATAAGTGAGTGGTTGATGTTGTAGTCTTCATATTAGTCTATTTTATAATTTTTGGACTACAAATAAGAACATGGGTGCTACACTGTTGACTTGCACCGTAGAAGAGCAACAAAGTGTTATTAGTTTTTTTGAGGTCAGAGCGAGTGAAACCTTCTGAAATTTACAACAGAATGAAGGTTCAGTATGGAGACAATTGTTTAAGTCAGGAAAAAGCATACTAAATTAATAGATTTCCTGATCGATCTGCCCACCCACTCATACCCTCTCCCCTGATGTTTTTGAGTTGCCTGATGATATTTGGGATTCATAATTAAAAGAAAAAATGTAATCAATTTTTTATCTGAAATAAAAATAAAACTGACTTCTTGTTTCGCAGTCAGGTTGTTATGTTACAACAATGTAACATTGACAACATCCATTGTATAACTGATTATTTTTTGTTAAAAGATTTTTAACCATTGTCATAACTGTATCTTTAATCAAACTAAAAATAAATGTCTAATGAAGGGAGCATGTGTTCTCCTGAAACGTCACAACGAAAAACAGTTTTTACACTTGTAATAACCATACAAGAGAAGTAAATAGGAGTTGTATGTGATTCGAACAAGTGTTCTCAGGTTACCAGCCTGGTTAAATTGGAGTTAGCTTCCAACGTTTTGAGGGCATACATTGCTCTCGTCTTCTCGAAATGTTGGAAGCTAACTCCAATTTAACCTGGGCTGGTAACCCAAGAACACTTCATCAGACAAGAGAAATAGTTTTAACGAGTTTCATATTCCAATCATGTGCAGTTAGAGTTGATGTTGTTCTTTGTAATTTTTGGAAAATTGATGACCTTGCAAGATTTCAGTTGTACAGGGAAATGCAGAAAAAAACTGACTGTTTTGAAATGTGTATATAAATAAAACAATTAATGTAATGCAAGGTTTAATAATCAAAATTGCTACAAAAATAATTGCCATTTACAGTGCTTACATTAATTTTTCCTTGTTTTGAAAATTGTGTCCGATAAATGATAACCATTCCTTAGACATTCATGTAGCTAAATTAATGCTAAATGTATTGTTTGTTTCAGGGCATGGTACATTCTTATAGTTGTTCATGGTTTCATCTGTACCTTGAATTAAAAAGTTATTTAGCTGCTCCGAGAAATAAAAGCAAAAAATCCTGTGTTGAAAATGTTTTTCTATGTATATTTGTTTTTCTACTGTGCCTTGTTAACCAAATTTAGATAAAGACACACTTTGTTAATCATCATATGCTAACAACAATTTTTCAAAATGCCTTTCAGCAACTCACTTCATTGAAATTAACCCTGCAGTTATTTCATTATCCATACAGCTTTTCCTGAATGGTATGCAGCATATGAAATATAAAAATTAAACTGAATGTAACTGAAGATGAAGAAAATTGTATTAAGAAAACTCAAAATGTATAATTAAAATGTCTTGAAATGGGCTTTAAAACAATGTGCACTCTGTGTAGTAGCAAACTTTTGATACTTTTATACAATGAAATTCATGAACTAAATTTTTTTCCACACGTGGTACAGTTTACCTTTCTGGTTCCAATAAACAAGTTTTTAAGATAAGATTTTTCTCAGGTTGTATGTTTTACTTGCACAACATCCACCACCTGATTTGACGTACAAGAACGTAAAATCATTCTCAAAAAGTTTTTTTTTTTTTTAATAAACTTCCAGTAAGAAATCTTGGCTTTAATTTAGAAACTTCGTCAATGTCTATGTACTAGTTGTTTACAAGAGAACATCTGATTTACTGATCTGTAATTACAGAATTTATAATTCACCTACATTTTGCGGACCTGCTTGATGTTTCAACAAGTTAACAACATTCTGCCATTTTGCTACTATTTTTGGTAGAAACATATACCCAGTTTTGTTAAGTAAATATTTAAATAAGCAGTATCTGTTTCAAAGCTAAACCTATTATAGTTACTCAGGATGTTAATGAATCATTCTTATTCTTCAAGGAGCATTTGCAATTTTATATCGGATCAGCTGAATGTTGGTATCAGTAAATTTTATCACTATATAAGTATTGGCCAGAATTACTTATTGGTCTCTCCCCTAATTTTTAATTTTGGTTAATTTTTTTATTACAAATCAAGGATTGAATGTGTAACATGGACAATTGCAATGAACCTTAGAACTAAATTAGTGTAATATGTTTTTTTTTTTTTTCAGTCTAGTGACACCACATTCACAACTGCATTATCGTGTGTTTGATCACAGCACATTTCGAAAGGACAGTTTAATAGGTGAAAAAAAGCTAAACTTATTTGACATATTATCACATTACAATGGAAAGTGTGAGAACCTTGAGTTGACAGTGGATTTAATGAATGAATCTAAACATGAAGATCATCATGTGAAAGTTGGAGAGTTGGTTACTCTTCTTGATGGCATGAAGATAGACATGAGTGGTTTAAGTCAAGAGCACATGCCAGATGGACACTCCAGAACAAATAATCATTCATCACCACAGATAAGTGAGTATTAGTTTTTAGTGATGTTTGTTGCAAAATTTTCTTCCAAATTTTCCTTTTCCCTTGACAAATTGATATCACTATCAAACTTTGTTAAATATTATTATTTTTTATAATTATTATCTGTAGTAGTAGTAGTAGTATTTCCATTGACTCAGATTATCAGTTCACAGAAATGTTAGGTTTGATTGAATGGATGAAAATGAGAAAGGGATAACAGATAATAAACTTTATTGATAGCAAATACTTGGAGTAAAATATATGAAAAGTTTGATAAGAGTTAGGTTTATACAACTGTGCTATAGCAACAATTTAAAAGTCAAATTATAATGGGAAGACTGTAATTGTTCCCAGGCTGAATTTAAAATTTTAATTGTAGTTGAATTTTGGGTATAAATTACATGCTGAAAGAAAAGAAAATGGATGTCACACTCGAGTGAACTTGATTGTAAAATGGAATGGGGATATCTACACAAATTTCCCTGCAGTTTTGATATTTTTGATGGAATTTATCTTTTCCCTTCTCACCTAAAATATTCAGCAAACAACTTTTCCCACAATTCATTGCACAAAATCACCTACTGCTGCCATAGTTTGGGCAGGCAGATCAGATGCTGCATTGAAAACATGCCAGGTAATCATTGAGCATGTGATCTTGGTTACAGTAATTCAAGATATCATTATCATGATCATATGAGGAATGTGTATGTATACAATATTGCAAATTTCTCTGTAAGAAGGCTTCTCGTATGCTTTCCTTAACATGTGTGAATATGTTTGCCTGACTTCATGTTGTTTCTTCCCAAAGCATACTGTATAATGATGTCAAATTGAATATCATCCATGCTACGAATTTCCCTAGAGTGATCGAAATTTTCCTTAATTAACCAACACTGGTTCAGGGTAGATATTGTTTGATTTCCCTTATAGTGAAGTTATACTGACAATATCTTTGACTGATTTCAGATTCTGCTCTTGTGATACCTTGGCAGCAAGCACGTTGATCATTCTGCTCACAATCATGCTACTGAAGGTTTTAGTTTTAGCATATAGTCTGGGCATGAATGCCTCTTAATTTTTACCATTTCAAATGTGACAGAAAAGTGACGTAAAATATGAATTCTTCTGGTGTCCAGCACAGGTAGAATTAATCGTGTGATATTCAGGACATTTGATCTGCCATTACTGCGGGAATTATCTTGTCCTCAGACAAATTATCCATGTTAACGTGTTACAAGGTAAGTACAGGGCAAAATGATTTACCCGATTACAGAAATTTATTCTGTGAAATCTAATAAACATATGTTATTGTGAAACATGCGCTTCGAAAGGTTAACTTTCAAAGTTTAGTTTCCACGCAGTGTTTCCACTTTCTACCACTAGGAGTCAGCAGCGAGCAGGAAAATGGCGTTGACTGGAGAACAGATCTTTCTGTGTGCTTGATTATCATGTGAACAAGTCTGTGATTAGTGTGCAATGGCATTTCTGTACCAAATATCTGAGAGAACCACCTACGGAGAAGGCCATTCGTAAGGGGCATGATCATTTCAGACATTTGGGCTGCATCTGTAAATGAAAATCGACTGGCCGTCCATCGACTGGGGAAGAGCCAGTGGAATGAGTGCGCACATGTTTCGTGCGGAGTCCATAGAAGTCCACCTACCGGGCAGCGAGAGAACTTCAACTTCCACAGAAAACTGTCTGGCGGGTTCTGCGGAAATGTTTACAAATGAAACCCTACCGCTTGCAACTAGTTCAAGCCTTAAAAGACACATTATGCTTTGCGCGCGTCTTTCTGTGCTGATTTCCTCGCATTAATGGAAACGGATGGGTTCTCTGATAGGTTAATTTACAGTGATGAAGCAAGTTTTCACCTATCAGGGAAAGTGAATAGACACAACGTAAGGATTTGGGGAACTGCTAACCCCCTTGAATTTGTGGAACACGAACGCGATTCTCCCAAAGTGAATGCCTTTTGTGCCATTTCCCATGAAAAGATTTATGGGCCCTTTTTCTTCCATGAACGTATTGTGACAGGACTTGTTTTCCTTGATATGCTGCAACTATGGCTCCTTCCACAGCTTGCAGAGGATAGCACAGATTTCATTCTCCAATTGGATGGTGCCCCTGCGCATTACCTCTCACAATGACATTTGTTTATTATATTTCACAGAATAAATGTCTGAAATCGGGTCCATCATTATGACTTACCCTGTACTGTACCATGAAGATTCCTTGAAAAATCACCTCTGCACCTTGAAACTTTGCTAGTCTTGCATTAACACAACTCTAAAGACTAAGTTGCTCTTGTTTAAGAGTAGTTCCCTGGTCAAACCATTCTCAAATTTACTCTGCTCCAGTCTTTGATCAGGAACATGTTGATTTTGCAACAGCCATGTGGTTCTTGAACTGCTCCTAGTTTCACTTGGTTGGAACTTATTAATTCCAAGAGCTTGCTGCCTTATTTGCCTGGATGCAAGTTATATTGTGCCGATGCTTTCTTTGCAATTGTCTGGCTGGAGTTTGCATTTCTGTCACTTAGTGGCACTGATGATGATGTGCTGCTGGGTTGCATCGTCTGCTTCACTGCACGTCATCCACCGTTGCTTCCATGAGAAGGTTGCACGAAACTTGCTAAGTGTGTCCTTTTTTGTGGTGGTTGGCTTTCGTGTTTTTAGGTTTTAGAGGAGGCCTTTGCTGGAGTATGGCATGAGTTTCTTCAGTTATGTTGTGAATAATGAAATCTTTTTCATGGAGTACTGTGATAGAGGCAATGGAGTGTCCAGTGGCATTCGTTGTTAGTCTTGGAGTTTCTTTTTAGCCATGTTTCAGATGACCTTCCATTCTGCCCTCCACTGTCCTGATAGTTCTGTCACTGTAACTTTGGTGGCATGAACATGTTATTTTTACACCCCCAGAAATGCTTGATCCTGTATGAATTACCTTTTGTACCGTGCTGAGTAATCTTACCTGGTTGGCTTGTTTTTGTTTGACTTTGATGTTACATTACCAGAGTGCCTTGGCAAGTCTATTGGAAGTGTATGATTGGTATGAGATGGTGGATACAATTGAGTTTAGTGTTGTGCTGCTGGTGAGCCTCCCTCTATGTGGTGCAAGCAGTTTCCTCGATCTGGAAATGAGCAGTGTGCATGATGGCTTTTCCCCCTTTTTTTTCTGTGGTAGACATTGTGTGGATCTGCCAGTATCAGGTTTGCAGTAAACTGGTGTGATGAATTTGTTTTGATTGGTGTCAGATGGTGAGGTCAAGGAAGTTTGAGTTGGTGATTCTGCTCTTTCTTTATACTGAAATTGATGGTAGGTAGTATGTTGTTGAGGAAATTGGTATAAACTTGATTAATTCTGTGACAAAGAAGGTTTGATAATTTTTTGATTGAATTATATGTATGGGGCATTCCATTTCAAAGTGCCCCTGAATCTCAATATTTAAAATTAAATACAATGCTGTAACTTTATCCTATCTTGTGAGTGAACAATCAGAAATTGTCACTTGTATAAAAAATCAAGTATTATACATAATTAGGGCTCGGATAGTTATGCATTAAAAAAATGCAAAAAATGCACTAAAAAGTGTAAAATATGCACTAAAAAAGTGTAAAATATGCACTAAAAAAGTGTAAAATATGCACTTTAAAAACGTGTTTAATTTATGAATGCTGTATTACAAACTATGAAAGATTACATGCCAGGCAATGAATATGCATTATTCTGAATGCTCATTCGCTACACAGTTTTTTTCAATGAATATGGTTCTGCGTAAATGAAACAATACACTACAGATCAAGAACATGATTGCATTTGATAACAACATGTCTCAAATTTTCGAACTTGACACTCCTTCTGTTTTCATCTAGAATAGTATTATATTCAGAAACACACGTTTCACTTCGCAAGATACAAGTGGACTATTTTAGGGCAACAAAGTCGGACACATTTATTTTCATACAAATATGCAACTGCATATGAAATATGTATTTTTAGTTAAAAATCCTTAAATATGCATTTGCTTATGCAATATGCAAAATGCATAATTATCCGAGCCCTATACATTATTAAGTTAGAGAAGGTAGGAGGTATTTTACATATTGTTTGTATATTTTAACTATTTGATTTACTTTTGTTTTCAATTGTCCCACCTGAGGCACCAAGAAACAATTAATTTCTCCTTTAACTGTTAAATTTCCCCCTCAACACCATTTCATTTGAATATTCAAATGTCAATTACCTTCTCTCTCTCTGTCTTAAATAATTTATTTTTCATCATTTGAAAATTCACAGAAATTAGGAGTTCTTTAAGTAAGAGGCATTGTTTCAGCTGAAAGAATTTTAAGGGTAGTTATGTTTAATCAACAGTGTTAAGTTTCGTATGTCATTGCACAGAAACTGGAAGAAAAATGTTGCTATCTATTAGTAGAATATTTACTTTAATATAAAAGAATATAGTCTGTGTGTCCCACCCATGACAATGGAATGTCCCATATATATATTTCGTTCTTTTTAGCAGGTAGAGAGAATGCCACAAGTAGGAGCGTTTTGAATGGAGGAATCAGAGTTCGAATGAGGAACCAAGCAAGTGAGACGTCAGCAAGTTCTCAGAATCGTAACAGCGGACTTGCAGCATCCAGTGTACCACCAGATGTATCATCTTCAGCTTCAGGTACATCTCGCCTGGGAAGTCTCCTCCCACCTCTTGAAGAAAAGTACTGTTCAGGCAGTTTAGTTTCCCAGTCTTCATCATCTCCCAACCTTTCGTACAGTCCTTTAAACTCTGAGGAAACAGCTGACCATCCCTATCACCTGATCCTACCTGTTCTGCATGTGTCAACTCCTGACCCAATGTCCAGCCGTTACAGGCGAGAAGGAAGGAATTTCAGCCTTCCTCAAATAGGTAGAGTAGATTTCATGTGTATTGTGACACTGGCACATTAGTTTGACAATGCACTGTTTGCACTGCATATTCTATTTTATTTCCTTGCATTGGATATGTGTGTTCCAATAATGATATGCAGATACAGAAGTGAGCAAAAAGATGGTAATGGGATTGTAGTAATGCAAAAATTAATGATTTAAAAAATATTTTGTTAAGTTTTCTTGTGTGTGTGCCACAAGATTTTTTCTTCTTTCAGTTACTTGTGAAGTTCCATGAATGTAATAATTCAGGCTTTATGTTGAAAGTTTTTAGGAACTTTTGTGAATGAATGAAAGTGCATGTGTGGGAGCAGATAAATGGCATAATGATATATCTTAGAAAGATGAGGAAGTTAAAAGTGAAATAAAATCACATGTTCTTATTGTGACTTTATCAATCTTTCAACATGTTTACTAGACGACATGAAATGTCACCTTTAATTATATGACAGATTAAGTTGTACTCGTATCAGTATCTGCCAGTATGGGTCCAATATATCTATAAGTAGTGTGCAATTTGGAGCAAATTAGCCATTGCTAGGGACATTGAATTTTCGTGATGCGCGAAAATGCGAAATGTGAAGAAACGTTAACATTTTTTACATTCTGCAAATAACTACATCACCAATGACGAAATATGTGCGAGTTTTATTCCTGAAGTAACACGAAATGAATGCCTTTTTGCGAAATAGCTTTGAAATATGCAAAAACTGGAAATTGAGGCCGTGTGTTTACACAGGGGTAAAAACAAATATAAATCACAATTTTAAGTCTCGCTGTGCAAGAAGTAAAATTAATCAATTAAAAGAAAGAACAATTACAGTTGTAATCTGAATATACACTTCCCCGGTCACATATAGCCCATGGAGTGCTAAGAACAAGATACTTTTCAACTTTTTTGATGTCAGATCGAGTCCCATCGCCTTAGTTTATGGTTTTTGCGATCGAGTCAGCTAAAATTGTCGAGATTTTAGATATCCCACTGGGAATCGAACCCGGGACCACTCAATCTGAAAAAATCGTGCCACTTTGCTCGGAAACGCAAATCATATCTCGCGCAAAAAATGACGATGTTACTACTCCCGTGTGGCTATAGGTGCATACTAGATTTCTGGCAAAATCGCGCTACTTTCAGTTAAACATTTCATACCGACGCTATCGCTCTTATGTGACCACTCCGCATAACTTGATTTTTTAAAAATTATTTTAGCATCTCTTTTGTCATTTTTGGCTTAATCACGACAATGAGTAATCATATGGTGAAATTAATGAAGGAACAATGACGAAGGACACCCATGCCAACACCCGGCTTTGAAACTTGGAACCCCTAGCACTGTAGTTCAATATGCTAACAACTCAGTCACGGATGTCTGCTATCTCCGCATATATCGCGCCATTTGGATCAATATTTTCGTGCAAGCAATACTGACGTTGCAGCTCCCGTGTGATGATAGGTGCGCACTTCATCTTCGCTAGAACTGCTCCACATCGCTCGGTAACACAGGGGGAGAGAGAGTTTCTTGCATGACAAATCTTACGACTCCCATGTGATGTTACATGTGGGTCGTGTCGATCCTTGCTAAAGTCGCATCAGTTCGTTGGGTATTGCAAAACACTTCATGCACCACAAACAGTGGCGTGCCAAAGAGGGTGTTGATGGAGTTCGTAAACCCCGTTTGGCCCAATATATAATAATAATAAGCAGCACATTGAAAGCAGGATAAGGTGGCAAGAGGGTGGACTACTAAAAAATGTATATGTAACAAGATATATAACGATATATCACAATATTGAAAGAATATTGACCAGGCGATATCAAGTAGACAATATATCACAATATTTTGGCGATATATATTATGGAGATGATATATCACCGATATGACGATACAGAAAAATATCATCTGTGACGGTATTTTCATGATATGTCGCGATATTAAATTTCCGATATCGATGTTACAGCTCCTGTCTGGCTTTAAGCCCACATTCGATTTCCCGTTAGTTCTTTGCCATTTTCCTCGATGGTGCAAATGTTCCCAGATAAGGTGAAAAATCTTGGGAAACGTAGTTACATGTAGTTTCATGGAGCTGTTGGAATTATTCCATATGACATGCACAATACTTTCCTTTTGCACAAAATTTGGAAGGTGTGCACATTACACATCTGTAAATGTGGTACATTTATTCTTTAAGCATAAAACACAAATGGTGGATTTTCATGGTATTTTTTGTTTTTAAAGCACAAAATGTGATGATATTCACAAAAGATACAATTTGTATTTTATTCCAAATAGATGTGTTGTTTCGTGATTTCAAATGGATGAAAATGCATTCAGAACATACCATCGCACATACATCAACACTTTTTTTTCAGCATTTAACAATTTTCGGTGTTGTTGGATTTGCAAAAATCCGTTATTCACCATGCTTGCGCGAACAACAGACTGAGGTGGCAAGTGACACGAGGCACATGTCGCCTGAGATTGAGCCAATCAACAACAGTGTTTCATACCATAGCAGTATGATAGGCTGCACAGGTCTGAGTTTGATTGGTAAAATCCTCACGCGACACGGGTCCCTTCAGTCTAAATCAAAACCTTCATTTTCATGCAGGAACAAACCAAGGAGACACCATGCACCGTATTGAGAAAATGGTTTAGTCCGAGAAACACATGTAACTTGTCATGTCACTTTGGTTTGGAAAGTTGCATTTATTTATGAAGGTTGGTCTCTAAGAGAGATATGTCACCTGTCACTTGAGTTTGAAATGGAACTAAATGCATGTTCACCATTCTCTGAATAGATTCACTGTTAGACTTGAGTGTATAGCATATTTGCAATAATATTGTCTTCGAAAATTAAATAAGGCATAAGCAGATGCTGATCACAAAACTGAATTTACAGTAGTTTTTTTTTTTATTTTAATATTGTTTCCTCTCACCATTCAAAACAGTGTGCCGAAATATTTTTTCCACCACTGGTGTATACCACCGATCTAACATTCTTTTACTGCTCCCCTCAGTTTTTATTTACCGTAAATTTGTGTCCCTAGCCATTGATTACTATTTTTATTAATATGAGCAAATAATTCATGTCCTTAAGAAATGCCAAAAACATGTAGTTCTTTTTGAAAGTCAAAACCTATTGCAATTGCCCTGTTAAATACATTAAGGTTAATGAATCATTCAGATTTTTCAGGAACATCTGCAATTTTATGTCATCAGTTATGAGTTTTTGAAAATTTTATCAGTACTTTATTCACGATGGATGCGGTAAATGGGGTTTAAAATTACTTACGTGAAATTTTGAAATTTCGTATTTCCACGTTGCACAATTTAATGGTTATATCCTATTAATTTTGAAGACTCTTTTGTCTTCATTCACTAAGGGTATGGCATCTGGAGCGGATGGTTCTGCCAATGTAGATGTTGTGCCATTGGCATGTGGCCTTATAGACACCAGGGGATGCAAGTTTGGGTAGGTAGTATCTCTTGAAATTGGGTATTGCTCTTCCGATTTGGGATATAGGTTTGTGTGCCAGTTGAAGGGTTTAAGGGCCTTGGCTAATTTGTCTGATGTGGTGGGGTGATATGGAAAAGCGATCGATTTGGGTTTGGGATTTTGGTTCGGGTTATCTCTGTCTCGTGGGTGTCTGAGCTGGGCTTCTGCTTTTGCACACCAGAATGAAAAGAAACCTCACTGCGGGAGTCACAGAGGAGGGGTTGTTTGCAACGTCCGTACCCCCTTTACTACACTTTACTACAATTACTACACTTGAAACACTTCAATTAGGAGGATGGCAAAAGTCTACCCATACGTGCTAACTTCTTACCAGTCGTTGAACACAGACTCAAATATCTCAGGGCTTACTGGGTCAATGAAAGATAACACCAGCTTATACACTGCCCTCCAGAAATTAAGCAAATGTGAGGTAAAAGAGAAAACAGTTGGAGACAGTCCAGTGGCGGTCCGTTCTCTTCACTGATGAGTCCAGGTTCTCACTGGACAGTGATTCGCGACACCGATTGGTCTTGAGAGAGGCAGGAACTCGTTACCATCCCTCCAATATTGTTGAAAGGGACAGATATGGTGGTGGAGGTGTGCTTGTATGGGGTGGCATTTCTATTGGTGGACGTAATGACTTCTATATCCTCCCACGTGGCACCATGACAGGTCAGCGCTATAGGGATGAGGTCCTTGCACGTTATGTGGAACCCTTCGCACGAGAACGAGGTCCGGGCTTCATTCTGCAGGACGGTAATGCCCATCCCCATAGGGCAGAACTAGTCGATCAGTTCTTGGACGAACATCATATTCAACGCATGGTGTGGCCATCCCTTTCCCCGGACCTTAACCCCATTGAACACATGTGGAATGCTCTGGGGAGACGTCTCGCTGGCCTTGTGCCCCCTCCACAAACACTCCCAAGACCTTCAGCTGTCTCTCTCCCAACAATGGACCCTCATACCCAATGAGTTGGTGGACAACCTTATTGGCAGCATGCGGCGGCGTTGTGAGGCGTGCATTGCTGCGTGCGGTGATCATATCCCTTATTAGTGTCAGACAACGGTCACTTTCTGTCTCCAACGTTTACCCCCTGTGATGCTCCATGAGTACATTTCATTTCTTTTGCCCACGAGTGTACCTTGTTTTGTGTTTCTTCTGTTCTGTAAGGCGTGGGATACTTGTTTCTTTCGTTACAAATAAAATATGTACACCCTCTGGTCTTGTGTTTGATTCTATTGGATGATCACCATTTGTTGCTTAATTTATGGAGAGCAGTGTATATATATATACACTCACGCATTTCAGCCTTTCTAGACTCTCACCTCCAACCCCTCTCCAAGCCCTGCCCTCCTACCTCCGTAACACCAACCACTTCCTTAACATCATCCAAAACTTACCATCCCTACCACCTAACACCATCCTCACAACAGTTGATGTCACCCCTCTACACCAATATTCCCCATGCCCATGGCCTCCATGCCACGGAATCATTCCTTAACAGCCGACCCAAACCCCACAATCCCAGCACCCACTTCTTGATACAACTAGCCAACCTTGTACTTACCTGCAACAACGTTTGCTTTGGTGACCAACATTACCTGCAGATACGTGGCACAGCTATGGGTACCCGCATGGCCGCCTCTTATGCCAACCTGTTCATGGGCAGGCTGGAACAGGAATTCCTTGACTCCCAGCAACTGAAACCACTCCTCTGGCTAAGATTCATAGATGGCATTTTTCTCCTGTGGACACATGGCGTACCCTCCCTCACTACATTCCTAAACCAACTGAACGACTTCACTACCCTCAAATTCACCTGGTTCCACTCCAAAGACCAAGTGACCTTCCTAGATGTGGACATCCACATTGCGGGAGACCACTTGGAAACTTCCATACACATCAAACCGACCAACCACCTCCAGTATCTCCATTACTACAGCTCACACCCCTACCACACCAAAAAAGCCATCCCATTTTCCTTTGCCCTCAGAGGCCAGCGCCTCAACTCATCTCCCTCATCCCACCAAAACTACAACCTACGCCTGCACCAAGCCCTAACCAACCATGGCTACCCCTCCCCCTCATCAACAAACAAATCACTAGAGCCACCTCCCACAACTGCACCAAACAACCAAAAACCAACCCTCCCAACTCTGATCACCCAATACCACCCCCACATTATGAAAATCCCACTCCCTCCTCCCCATCCTGCACAGTGATCCTGATACCAGGGACATCTTTCGGGATAAACCTAGGGTCGTCTTCCGTCGCCCCCCCCCCCCCCAACCTCCAAAACATCTTGGTCCAAAACACTCCCACCCCTTCCACACCACTCCCCCAGCTCACAGGTGCAACAAACCCAGATGCAAGACCTGCCCCATTCTCATCACCTCCCCCACCCTCCTGATCTCCACAGCGGCAGGTGAGTTCAGCCTTCACCCTAAGGGCACCTGCCACTCATCCAACCTAATTTACAAGCTCATCTGCCAAATCTGCGGCAACTTCTACTTAGGCGAAACCTGCACCCCCTTGAATCTAAGGATCAATAATCACTGTTCCTCCACCCAAAACTCCGATTTCACTGTTGCCATCCACACCAACAGCCATAACACCACCTTCAATAACTGCTTCCGTGTTGCCATCATCCATCTTTTACCCCCCCCCCCCCCCCGCTCTGACTCATCTTTCCGCAGGCGATGGGAAATGGCCTATATAGCAATATAGAAGGCATGCATGCCACTATATCCCCCGGACTCAATCTAGCCAACCAGTAACCCTTTCCTCTCCTCCCCGAAACTACCCACCCACCTTACAGTAAACACTGGTTAAAGTAATTTTCGTTATCTATCAACTGTTTCTAGCAACACTGCTCGTAGAGACACTACGGTCAGTATTCTGTGCCTCTTCTCCAAGTGACGCCAATCTTTTTTCCTTCTATCTTGAAAATTCGACTCAGATCACGAAATATAGAATTATTTTTCGTCGTGTGATAAGTGTTTACTGTCTCCTTCATCATTTGTATTTATCCACCCTTCTGGCACCTTTTCTGATCCTATTCGTGTATATATATATATATATATATATATATATATATATATATATATATATATATGGATTAGAATCTCAATAAAAGAATGTCTGTCAGCACACGTGTCTTTGCCTGTAACTCCGTGTCTTTACCTGTACCACACCTTTGGTCTCGAAGAGATAACGGGGAGCAGGGAACATCCAATTTATTTCTCGCAGTGAGGGGAGTATGGGGACCAAATTTTATTTAGGGCTTGGATCGCTGCCGACGTCACGGGCTCCCCTGTAAGAGAATGTAGGAGGCACACGGTACCCCCAACCACAGCCCGGAACTGGCCGTAGCCAATTGGTACCCCCTACGAGTGAGATGCTTGAATGGTAGGATCAAAGGATGCCGCAACACCCTGGCGTTAGCGGGGAATTGGCAAGCCAACCGGTGTCTCCTATGCAGGGACGGCAGGTTAGGAAGGAAAGGTCCTGGTACTCCCAGTCAAGCAGGACAGGTAGAACCTGAGTACCTATCAGCCGAAGCGATTGGACCAGGTAGATAGGTTGCTGCTAGGCTCTTCTTCTTTCTTCTTCCTCCTTCCTTCTGGGATGGCTTCTAGTCTTCAGGCTGGGAGGTCAGTTTACCCTGGATGTTTGCCCGTTGACATCAGCGAGCCAACTGAGCTCCGGGCCTCGCTGCGCTGGCTTTATACTCACGGTGGTGCATGGGTGGTGAAAATCCTAAGAGTACGTGTTGCCAACACACTTTTTGATTACATATTGCAAACTCCGTACTGACAATTATCATGGTTTCACATCGAGAAATCACTAGTGGAAAAATCACTAGATGCAAGTGTTAACATAAACTAAAACTGGGCGCATTTAGACAATGCAATTAATAACGAGTTGTGCAGAACTCTACATTACTAACAAAGGGTTTAACAACAAATACAGAGAAACTAGTACTCACTTTTATCCACGAAGCTGCTGTTTTTTTTTTTCAGTGGCCACTGCCACCATCCTTGTTGGAACTTGCTGTACTGTTGCTTTTGTTTGTAGTTCTCTGGCTGCCGCTAGGTGCGCTGTTGTTAACTGTGCATCTCGGTCTGTGTCGTCTGCTATTTCCAGGCGATAACTGTTGTAGTAGGGGAATCCAAGTGTGGTGCACTTGCCCCCTATTGATGTTTAGCTCGTGCGGGAAGTGCATTATGGCATGCATTTCTTTGATTTTGGTGTCTACGAGCATGTGGGCAGTGTGTTTGACTTGAACCCTTTGAATTTTATGGCTATTGTATTTGATATGTTTAGCAAGACCAGTAGTGGGTTGTGCTTTTTTCGCATCTGCTAGGTGCTGTTGGATTCTTTCATTGACAGATCTGACGGACCTGCTGATGTAATGTGCCTTGCATTCACACTCTGCATCATCAAGGGGGGAGAGGAAGTACCGTTAGTGTTTGTTCAGTTTATCAGCTATTTTGGAATTGGGTTTGTGCGCTACTTTGATGCCATATGGGAGAAGGCCTTTGGATATGCGGTTGGAAGTGGTGGGATGGTAGGGGAAGGCAAACCCTTTATATTGGCGGCTGGAGGTTGATTGTGGTTGATTAGGGTGCCTCACCTGTATTTCCACTTTACTGCACCAAGTGGAAAGTTGTGCTTCCGTGTAGCCATGTTGTTTCAGGGCTATTTCAGTGATGGTGGCTATCTCCTCTCATAGATCCTCTTCTCTGCAACAGTAGGAGAAGCCTCTTCGATAAAAGTTCAGCCACATATTGGCTTTTTGCTTGGGTGGATTGCTAGCGAGAGCATGTATGTACTGGTTGCCTGCATCCAGTTTTCTGTAGACAGTGGTTGTGAATTTGTTAAGTGCACGACTGATGGTGATGTCCAGGAAGTTGATTTTACCATGTTTTTCTTGTTCTACGGTGAAGTTGAGCCTGGGGTGGATGCTATTTAGCTTGTTCACTAGAAAGTTGAGTTCTGTCTTTTTGTAAACGACTATTGTGTCGTCCGCGTACCTTCCATATCGGATGTATTGTAGTTCTGGAGTGTGGAGTATCTCTTTTTCAGCCAGGTGCATGACGATGTAGGCTAAAGGAGCTGATAGCGGATTGCCCATCGCAAAGCCCTCGGATTGTTTGTAGAATTTATCCTCAAACTGAAAGTAGTTGTGTTTTAAACAAACTTCCAGTAGCCTGGTTATCTCTTGTACCTCTAGAGCAGGGATAATTAATCGAAAAAGAAAAAAAAGAACTTCGTGGATAAAAGTGAGTACTAGTTTCTCTGTATTTATGTACTACCGCGTCTCTCTCTTCCCAATTATGAAAGGGTTTAACAATGTAAAATACAATTATTAACGTTCATAGAACAATTAGAAACAAAGCGTATGCCTCGCAGGGACATTCCACTCAACGCTTTCAACTGAATTGTTAATTCAAAAAGAAAGTAGCAACCATGCAGGGTCTATTATAATAAAGTGGCAACCACGTAGGGTCGTTACATGATGAAAGGAGGGAGGTCCTCTGGCCTCTGGTTTAGGACACAGCCGAGAAGAATTCCTAGTTCTCTGATATTTTGCTAGGTGTGTGTATCGCATCGGGCCAGGAAAACTATTTTCATGCCAAACTCCAGGCCACTCTTAATGCTCATGCCCCTTACCAATATTTATTTAGGATTCACATAACAAGGTAGAAGGCCACTCCTGAGTGTGGCCACTAATTTCTAAATATCCCGGTGACCTCTCATCACCAGGGACTTGGCTGGGCATTTGCTGATGTAGCACTTAGGTTACGGCTTGTGACAAAATGTTATATTTATAAAAAAAAACAATAGTATGTTACAAAATTTTATTTTGAAACACCTAGGATGGAAGGATATATAATATTTGTTAAAAACACTAAAACACACAGAAACAGCACGATTAAAAGCACTTTAGCAGTTCTGCCGAGCTTTCGATCCCATCTCGGAATCACCTCAGGGCTGGTCGAGGGGTGACGAAAGGGACCCGGTTCAAGTTCCGCTACTCACTGTGTCTACTGGAAGTTGTCATTGAGGTCTTGCAGTGTTGGTAAGTACTTGTATGTTAGTAAATATAGAACGGGATGTTAAGGAAGGTGTACACATAATCAAAAACAAATAATCTCAATGACAATTTATGTGGAAATCTTTATTTATCATGCTACAACACAGTAAATCTTAAAAATCCATCTCCCCCAGCCAACAATCCAAACATACAAGTACTTACCAACACTGCAAAACCTCAACGACAACTTCCGGCAGTCACAGTGAGTAGCGGAACTTGAACCGTGTCTCTTCCGTCGCCCCTTGACCAGCCCCGAGGATGATCCCGAGATGGGATCAAAAGCTCGGCAGAACTGCTAAAGTGTTTTTAATCGTGCTCTTTGTGTGTGTTTTAATGTTTTTAACAAATACGTTGCCAGCACGTGATGTAAGAAGTTTTCTACTGTCAGATATATAATATCTAAAAATTATCCAGTTTGCTTTGAATTTTATTCCCCTCCATATTTTTTGTATTTAGAAGCATGTGCTGAATTATAATTTAATTAAAATTAGGGCCGATCTGAAACCACTTTAAACCAAAACCAATGCTGATACAATTACAGATTCTGATTGATACAGATATCGATGTTTAAAAGTTGTATCAAAAGGTATTAAAAATATCAATTAATATTAATGTGAAAGAATTACATACATCTGTTTACAATAGTTTTGCTTCGAATATTACAGGATTAGTTTGGAATATTAAAATAGTTGCCATTTAATCACAGAATTCACTTTTTTCACACAACACTGCTGTAATATAAATGAAATTGCATAATTTCGAGGATAATTAAACCACACAGAAGCGTCTTGCAACATTCTTGCAGCCCCTGCAAAATATCCAATCATTGATACATACTAATAGAACCTTGAAGTTCATGAAAATTTATTTTTTTAAAAAAACTGTTGAATTTTTTTCCTGAATCCAATATTAAGAGCATGTGAAAAATGAATTGTATTGCACTACACAAAATAATTGTCTGATCTTGTTTTTGTGTCTTGTCTTTCAGAGCTGGGCAGCTCTACTGCTTCATCCACTCCTGTTCCTGTGTCGAATGCAACCAGCAATGGACCCAGTACAAGTAGTACCCCATTAGTTAATGGTTCTGTGAGCTCAGCTGCACAATCTGCAACAAATGGTTCAACTGCAGAGGCAACAACACCAAGGAACCAAGCGAGTACTGTTGAAGAGCCACTACCTCCAGGGTAAAATAATATACAACTATTTTTACATTCTGAAAAAAAAAAACCCAACTGATATATTGGGTGTGTTATAAGTATTAGGGATAGGTCAGATTAATCGGTACTCTATTCTCTATTAGTAGCTGATATAGGGAGAAAAGTGTGTCAGTTTATCCTTAAAATTGCCAATAAATTTACTGATGTGGAATTTTTATATATACAGTTTTATGATCACAGATTTTGCATTTTCCTTCTTTGTACACTTTACTTTCTTTGCTTCAATAGTTCAACATGCAATAGATTTTCCCCAGATTATACATTTTCTTTCATTTGAGTTTTTTAGAGACAGGGCCCTGAAAAGGTATAATAAAGTTCCATTGTAGCTTGTAATTTAGCAGAGAGTATTAAGTAACAAAAATCTGCAATTAACGATTAATAAGGTAAAATTCGTGTACCATGGTTTTGTAAAATATGTATTAATATGTAGTTTCTTTTTCTAAGGCAAAATCCATTGCTGTTACCTGGTTACAAATATTAAGGAGGTCAATTGAAATGTAGGAAATGTATTACAACTTAGCATTATTTCTAACTTTTTTTTTCTGTTTCATACAATATATGAATTTAACTCTATTGTTTTTGGCTGAAGTAAGTGTCATTAACATTGGTTAAAATTCCAATCTTGTTATATGTTAGGTTGGAACCTTCTAGATAAGAGATAATCTTTAGCATTTTACTTGTCTAGGGCAGTTCCATTTGTCACTGAATCTGTTTTGGACTATCAGCTTGCCCCTAATGATTGATGTTTTTAAGTATGTAAAAGTATAAGGAACAGGTCATGCATATGGTGGTTACAGTTACCTATGTACATCAAGGTAACATGGCATATTGAAGTGTCAAGGCAGCATACAATAAATAAACACATTAATAATGATTAATGATAACGTCACGGTATCATCTTTGGGTCAACCATTGTATGATCACATGTTGTGACAGCAATATATATCTGTGAGATACATAAAACCGAAACAAATATCTATTATTCAGAAACAAGTACATGATGCAAGGAACATAATGCAAGAAATACAAGATCTTTTAACTTCAGACATATAGAGTTCTAAAACAATCTCTTTGAAAGATGTAATGTCACGGAATCAGCGTCAGAATCAGAATTTGTCCAACATCACTAATGCACATACAAAACACGTAAATTGTTTGAAATTAAACATAATTCAAATAAAAAATAGTGATACATATTTGCCATCACTAATGCTATCCATTATCTACAGTCAACCTCTGTGGTGGAGAAGTTAACAGCATGCTACAAAGCCAGTTTCCCAGGTTCAAATCCTGGCCTGGCCATTGATGTTTTTCGTGTGTCCCTTCATCAGCTTCATCATACCATTGCTTATCCTATCTTTGTGATTAGCCAAAAGTGGCAGAAAAACTAAGAAAGATAATCACAATTGATTAATCAATGAACTGTTATATACTGTCACGGAATACAACTGATGAAAACAATGAACACGCTCAGTCACTTGAATCTCGGGCTGCTCAAAAAGAAAGCTCATGTCATCTGCATCAACCCAACAATTATCTTCTGGACCCAGGAAGACAAACACTTTTTCATGGTTATCTTTGTGATGCAGGTTCAGCACTTCATACTCTCTCTCTCTCTGTTGCATTCGTTATTTGAGTTATATAGGTCTTTTTGCTCCTCTTAACAGCGTATGTTGCCAGAACAAGGCTTCGTACACAGGCTGTAGATGTTACAGGCTGGGTTCCTGTATGCTCCAGGTCACGAAGAAGCTTACCTTGGTGTATCCCAAATTGAAAAGTGTTATACAATGTTATCATGATATACCTTGAGAAAGATGGTAGAATGATTATGTACAAGAATAGAATGTGTTCTTCTTGTGCCAGGAATATTAACTCACTTTAGATTACCCCATCTGCATCAAGGTCAAGCTGTGTTTGTTGAATGTCAACAGCTGATAGGTATCTAATACAAATCCTTGCATTCCTGTCTTCACAATATTGATGTGAACCTGATAGAATTGCCAAGTTGCCTACCTTTTCAGTTCACCACCAGTGCCATTGGTTACCCTTGCCATTCTTACCATGACTGTTGGCAAAGATCTTTGAAGGTGCTTTAAATGAAACAGATCACGTAAAAATGTCATATTTTCAAACAGGTATTTTTGTCTCAATTGGCTTGCAGCACATCTGAAATTACTTTGATGGATTGTATCTTTGGCTGTCTGTTTCTCTTCTCTCGGGAGCAATTTCAGAAAACCATCGGCAGCAAACTTATTATGGGACATTTCATCTGAAATGGTCGCAAGGGGATAAGGTCTGTGTAGCAGTCCAGATACATGCTGTGAAGATGGCAGAACTGGTGGGCGACCATCGTAGTCAGCAGATTGTATCATGCTGCACTTAGTTTTCTCTTGATGAATGTGTTTTTTTTTTAAATGCATAAAGTTGACTGTCCAGCACATCAAGACACCTAGTCTCCTTTTTCACCCACCCATAATGGAGAGGCTATGATGCTACAATGTCCAGTACAGTATTCCCATGGCAAGCAATGTCAGCAATCGTTGGCTTGCCCAGTTTATTTTTTAACCCTTAGTCCGCCGCCGTCTCATATATGTGACAAAAAAAGTATGTCCCTAGTAGCCGCCGTAACACACATGATACAAACAGCTTTAGGTACAATTATCGAGGGTTTGCCACACTTATATGTGTATATTGAGGTTGAAACACTGACAGTTCGTTCGGGAACATGTTTTGCAATCGTGTTTTCCAAATCGCCCCCCTCCTTTCTCGGAATATGTCACGTGTTTGGGCTCACCCAAACACTTGTTCGTAACTTGACAGACACAATGAATGCTTCGTATTTACAACGCTGTTTTCCTCCAAGCTTCCAACGCTGTGATTTAGTACTGATAAGGCACACATTCTTCTTTGTGTTTAGACCTGGTGATCCAGCTGAAGTAGTGGTGGGGGGGGTAGGGCAAGGGGAGAGGGGATTGGATGAGGTTTGGCGGTGTCAGCTTTCTGTCACCTCTATGTTAGAAATGCAATGAAGCTTGACGATAGCCAGAGGCCAGAAGCATGTGTCAGCATGCGTCCATCAGAAGTATAGACAAAACAAACGATTGCAAAGGCCTCTGTTAGGAAAGGCGTCACCATAAACAGTTTGTATCATATAACAGTTCATTGATTTCCCTAACGCACAATCGTTTCCTTCCGGACATATTTCCACAAAGAGCCGACTCAACAGGGAAGAAATAGATTCACAGTAGCTACACAAGATGCAAGTGCGAACAAAAAAAAAAGCAAAAGTTCGGGTTTTCTCCCCAAACTAGCTGGAGAAGAGGGGGCAAACTCCACATTTTTATGTTTTTTAATTAAAATTCGGGGGATGTAACCCCCCCCGCTGTTGGGGCATCCAAATTTTACATGGTTGCATGCACCGATGTATTGCCTGCAAAACAAAAGTTATCCGAAGTAGATTGGTCCCATAGTGCCAGAGTTATTACGATTTTTCTAAATTATGTATACAAATTCAAATTTCCCGCTCAAAGCCTCGGCGACACTGGGCTTACTTTCGTCAGGCCGCGCGGCGTACTAAGGGTTAAAGAAAAGGAGGGGGTTTGTATGCATTTATTAGTAGTCGTCCCTCATTTTGCTATCTTTTCCTGCCTAGTAAAAAGGTAAAAGGTAAAGTGCTCCCCTGTGCTTAGCACCACGCCATAAAGGCGTATAGGGGGTGTGGGGGTAACGCCCCACACTTTCTTGATCCGGTCGTTAGTGGGGGTGATGTGATCAGCATCACGCCCCTGACCACCTTTACCCCCCCAGGGTTTCCCCCAGGTACCCATGTCATTCGATGCTTTTCCTTCCTAGATACTTGTCCAAAGGGGGCTATGACCCCCACCAACCTCTGCTTGGGTATGCCACTATCTGTGGTCCATTCTGCACCAACGTTTCGGTCACATGATGCAAAATTACACAAAATTATTATTTTTTGCTGTGGGGTCGTCGTCATTATCAGGCCCTGCACCATCTTATGTAATTTTGTGACATACATATGATTCTGTGATGCCACTGTAGCAACACTGATAATGAGAAATTCCTTTTGCTAATCTGAAGCTATGTTTGTCATGAAACTTAACTTTAAATACACAATACTATTGTTCTATACCTAAAACCAGCTTCAGTGTTGCAACTTTTTCAAAATTTCGTCTCAATCAGCCTACAAATACTACGTATTTTACAGGCCTGTGCTTACTTCTATAGCTGATGTTCCCTATTTTTCCACTAGCAATTTCTTCCTCCATATATATGTATTTTTAATATCAATCACTTTATGATGATGAATTTACACATATGCACTACGATTTGGCTGTGCAAAAATCAGTTCACTGTATGTAGGGATAGGGCACTGGAAGCCATATATTGTTTTGCAATGTTGATATTGGCAGAAAAACTGAAACAGACTGGATATTGCTGATATCATGAAATATGGATATCAGAGCTTCAATTTGTACATTCCCCTTACCCGTACACATCCTTTTGTATTTTGCCTTTCAGGTTTACTTTTTCATGGAATTGCCCTCTAGTGAAGAAATATACATTTATAACCAGAAATGTGGGATATATGACCTGAAGAGACTGGAATTATATGAGGACAAGTCAATACATATATCAAAAATGATGTGTGGGAACCCTGAGTGTGTAAGAATAGTGTTTAGGGCAGCATAATTTCTTGGATGAATGTATCATCAATTGTAGTCACCATTGTGGAATGTTAGCAGAATATTATACTAATATTGCAGATGGGAAATGCGTTACGATGTATATGGACGCCGTTACTACGTAGACCATAACACTCGCAGTACATCGTGGGAGCGACCACAGCCACTTCCGGCAGGTTGGGAAATTCGCAGAGATCCCAGAGGACGTATCTATTATGTGGATCACAATACACGTACAACAACGTGGCAGAGGCCGAACAGTGAACGTTTGCAGCATTACCAGCAGTGGCAGGGGGAAAGAGCTCATGTAGTTCAACAAGGAAATCAACGATTCCTTTATCCACAGGTAGGGGAATTTGAATTAAAAACTGCTAATACATATTTTATCATCACTAATTCTGTTGTTTGTGATTAATACTGCTGTATGACTCTCATTAAAGTTGATGTCTTGAAAGTTCATGAGGGGATGTAAGCTAATATCATTTTGAATCAATATATTTTGAAGGTGGTTTCAGAACAGTTTTAAATATTAATACATACCATTCTAAGGGGGTCTATATCCACCAGTTTTTAAGGATTATTAAGTCCACAAGGAGTGAATACAGTACACCAAAACTGGAACTCTGTACTAATTGATTCTTATAATTTGGTTTTCCTTTGCCTTTTTTAGAAGTCTAATTGATCATGTATACCATGGAGTTTCATCATATATTTATTATAGAGGAGTACTGTAATTCAGTGAAGAATTGAGAACTTGTGGGGAGAACATTTTGGAGGTAGTCCAGTATTAGATTTGAACCAGCTCTCCCATGGTAATGAATATAGTTTTTTTTTCTTCAAAAAAAAAAAAAATGCAATAGATGATCAATTTGGACAATCAGACCCAAAAGTAACCGACATTCTATATCAAGCACTGAAACAAGTGTTTGGCAAATATTTGATCAAACCCTGTTCAGACATATAATTTAAATTCATGGCAACATACTTAACCTACTAACACATTTTTTCTTCATTACTCAAGTCATACATCATTATTCCTCGTAGATATATTTTGGGACACCCTTAACCATTGACAACTACTCTTTAATTGTGAAATCCATTTTTGCAACACATCAATGGAGCATAACTTTTAAGGTATTTGAACTGCACAAAATGCAGGAAAGTGTAAAATTTGAAAGCCACTGTAGTTCATTACATATGTTAAAATTTTTCCTCTGGAAAAGCCATATTGTACTACACTTATGTTGCCATTCATCACCAAACACCCCCTCAAAAAGTGCTTGGGATCGTCTGTACACGTCATACAACCTCAAAAGGCATTGCCGGTTTAGAATACACTCATACCAGCTACAGCAGTCAATATGGACAGACGATGTGAACTGAATGAGGTGGAACGAGGGATGATCATTGGAGCCCACAGGTTTGGGCATTCGACCCATGAGATTTCCAACAAATTTCAGATACCGCTGTCGACAGTGAGTGATGTTATCATGAAGTGTAAGTGAGAGAGGGTCATGACATGCCGACCCAGACCCAGTAAACCAAAAATATTAACAGATCGTGACCGTTGATGCTTGAAACGTGTGGAGTTTCGATCGGCTTCCAGTAGTGCTGCAAGTGATCCTACTGTCTGCAGGGAGATCGTCGCCCTTGGTTTTCATGGTCGCGCAGCAGTTCACAAGCTGCATATCACAGCCTGCAATTTGACCCATCGGTTACAGTGGTGAAAGAAACTCCGCCATTGGACTCTCGAACAATGGAAATCTGTCCTATGGAGTGATGAATCGTGCTACCAGATGTGGCGGTCTGATGGACGTGTGGGTGTGGCGTATGCCCGGTGAACGCTCTTTACAGGACTGTATCGTACCCACAGTGAAAGTCGGTGGAAGTGGCATCATGGTGTGGTCCTGCTTTTCGTGGTATGGTCTTGGTCCTCTTGTTTTAGTTTGGGGAAACATGTATGCCGATGCGTACTGTGTATTGTGTATTGGCGGCCCATACCTGTTTCAGCACGACAATGCTCCATGTCATACGGCAGGCATTATCAACACGTGATTCGAGGACATGGGTGTGCAAAAACTTGATTGGCCGGCCCAACGTCCAGATAACCCAATTGAACACCTTTGGGACGAGTTGGAGCGCCGCTTGAGAGCCAGGCTGAGAGAGCTGCCCAAAAAACACCACTAAGCTGTTTGCCACTTTGCAGCAGGAATGGGGCAAGATTCCCGTCGACACATATCACAAATTGGAGGAAAGTCTTCCTCGAAGGCTTGCAGACGTCATTGCGGCGAAAGGTGGCCCTACACAATACTGATGTGGTTCTACGACCGGATTAACGTACTGGTAAGGGGTGACGAATGGCAACATAGTGTATTTTTAGGATAGGGAAGGAAGGAAGGAAATAAACTTTGTTTTATGCCTTGATACAGGCACTCAAATGCAATATTTTATAATATTGTGCTCCATACTTACAGCGATAAGGTTATTCTTAACCTAGCCAAGTGGGCATTCAGATGAACGTGTCCATTTATATGTTATGAGTTAATTTTTGTGTACACCTTTCATTTAGTTCCTTTTTTACTTTTGTATTTTCACCCTTGGTGGTAAATCTGCATAGGGTAGTCATAAAAAGGAACTGGTTAGATGTGGTACTGATTTTCGTACATGCCATTTTGCAGCACACTGGATCTTCACCAGCACCAGCAACTGATGATGATGACACTTTGGGTGCACTCCCAGCAGGTTGGGAAAAGAGAGTGCAACCTGATGGCCGGGTTTATTTTGTAAATCACAAGAACCGAACAACGCAATGGGAGGATCCTCGAACACAAGGGTAAGGAGAATGATGTGACAAATAATACTTTCTTGTATGTTCACATAAGGACAATTCCATAAGAAGAAAATTTTTAATAAAGGGGTATAGTCTAGGAGCTAGGAGAGTTCTGTTGAAATTTTCAGAGCCATAAATTCTGTTTATTTATATGATCTCTACTATATGTAGGCATTAAAAAAATATTGGTCATGTTCTGACTTGTCATTTTCGGGATATTTCCGCCATCTTGAATTTTTGATGGATTTTTTTACACTTTTTGGAGTAATATGGGGAGTAGTATATCATTTTATATGTTTTCAAGCATGCTGAGTTAAAAATAAAGCCTTGAAAATGCTCTAGAAAAAAGAGTAAATGCTATGTGGCCTTTTACATTTGGAAGAGGAAATATTGACTCAATATTTTTTAATGTTTCATGTGTTTTCTTTTCCACTAAACATTTTAACATAAATTATTTCTTTTGCACTTGCAAAATGTACAAAAACTGATGTTTCCAACTTAACCATATCAAATCAATACAAAAAAGAAGATTGTCACCCACCATCTCAGATTTTTGTGAAACTTGGTGTGCACCCTTCCCCTATGGTTGAAAGAAACCCCCGAATTTGTTTTCGCTCTATCTCAAATGGTTTTAATTTTACAGCACTTTGAAATGTCATTAAATATGTGTTGTGTGTCACTCTTTCTCTTTAGACTCTCGACACAAGATACCTTTGCTTACATTTCAGATTCTTTCTACTTAACCAATGATCAAATCTTTTTGAAATTTTACATAAAGCTCAATGAAATAGTGAGGATTTCATAAAAAAATACATCAGCACCAAAATGTTATATAAAAGCCTCAAAAAGACTAATAATGGGTTTGCAGCCTAATTTTTGTGGTGGAAAAGCTAGGTTACGAAAACCTGAATTTTCAGCATGTGGTCTTGATGGAACCAAAAGTTATTAATGTTTTAAATCATTGGAAGGACATGCTCTTTCTCTACAAAGAATATTTTTATTTTTTTTTACTCCTGCGAAAAACTTTTAAGCTACATTTTGTGTTCTGTACCTTTTTGACCATCTCTAATGCAAATTGTTAACATTTAGGACCAAATCGGACTGATATTCAATTTTATATGGAAATCAATGTTTAGGATATTTTTTTGTACCAGGTAAGCAATGAAATATCATAGCAATAATTGTTTTTAGAGGAAACATATACATCCAAAGTTTTAGAAGAAAATATTGGACACACTGCCTTAAACATGTGTTCATTGATAATCGCTACTAACGGGCTTACTATGCCATTCGTATGATGCAATTTATTAATACATAAAATAATTGTAATTTCATGACAGTTCATTAAAAGTAAATATTTATTTGGAACTAATCACGTAAATTTGCCTGTGTTTGCCCAACTTCCCCCCATTGTAACTTTGTTATCCATAGAATATCAATCTCATTTTTTTCTACCAGGATGCTGTAAACATAAAATGTTATTAGTTTCCCAACGAGATATTTGTTTGATTTCAGTTTTAAGTCCAGTTTATGCATTGAAGGCTAATCGAGACTGGACCTACAGTTTAAAGTGGGATCCACCAGGTATAAAACCTGGAACCCCTTCATTACAAAGCTACGACGTTACCACTATGCCATCAGGGAATCCCCTCCCAACCAGATATATATTGATGCTCAAATTTTGAAAAAAATGAAAAAACTGGAAATAAGTTAGAGAGCTCAAATATTTTCTGCTTAAAAAACTTTGGATGTATATGTTTCCTCTAAAAACAATTATTGCCATGATATTTCATTGCTTACCCAGTAAAAAAATATCCTAGAAATTGATTTACCTACAAAATTGAATATCAGTCAGTTTTGGTCCTAAATTTCAACAATTTGCATTAGAGATGGTGAAAACGGTACAGAACACAAAATATAGCTTAAAATGTACTGAAAACGATGTTTTTTACCCCAGCATTCTATCATTTTTCTTATCTGAGTTATCATAATTATCGCAACTGTCTGCAAAGGTCAAAAATTCCGCAAGTCATGAAACAAAGATGGCCACCATTTTCAAACGAAGTTGTTTTAGGAAAATAATGCTTGTTTTGAACTACCCTTGCATAGGGGTTACAACAACAAAAAAATGATTTTTTTTAAAAAATGGTCGAGCCATTAGTGTTGGAACAATTGGTATGGATTGACCCTGAAATTTTCCACAATGTTCAAAAAATTTTAAAATTTTCGGAAAGAGGAGTAAAAAAAAACAATAATATTTTTTGTAGAGAAAGAGCATGTCTTTGCAATGATTTACAACATCAATAACTTTTGGTTCCATCAAGCCCACATGCTGAAAATTCAGGTTTTTGTAATTAGTTTTTCCACCACAAAAATGAGACTACAAGCACATTATTAGTCTTTTTGAGGCTTTTATATAACATTTTGAGTGCTGATGTTTTTTTTTTATAAAATCCTCATTATTTCATTGAGCTTTATGCAAAATTTCAAAAAGATTTGATCATTGGTTAAGAAGAAAATATAAAATGTAAGCAAAGGTATATTGTGTCGAGAGTCTCAAGAGTGACACACACATATTTAATGACATTACAAAGTTATGTAAAATTAAAACCATTTGAGATAGAGCGAAAAAAATTCGGGGTGTTTCTTTCAACCATAGGGGAAGGGTACACACCAAGTATCATAAAAATCTGAGAGATGGTGGGTGGCATGACCTCGTTGAAATGACGTGGAATGACCCCGCAGAGTAGCATGTAGACACTTCTGGCAGGTACAAGGTGGAACAAAAAGGAAATCAAATGTTCTGCTATTGCAGGTTTGTTAAGTACTGTTGTTTTCTTCATAACTATAGTTTAAAGTACCCAGCTGTGGGTTGTTTTCAGCACATCCATCCATATGAATGTATCCTCCACACTTTATGTGGAAGAGCATGGTAGAAGACAGAGGACAGTTTTGAAAAGTTGACATATTTTGCTTCATGGTACTGTTCGAACCACACTTCATCTCAAGTTAATTAAAATGAACCAAGTACGTTTGCAATGAATTGCTCTGCACGTTGCGCCATCGCCTCGTAATTCCAAATATGCATTCTGGTCCCTTTTCTGGTTTCTCTAATGCTTGATCTAAGGCAATACTGTGGAATATTTTGTTGGAATGAACAGTAAAGTTTTGAAATATTCATATATCGTAGGGTGCTCCTCTTTGTGTTTCAAACATTCATTGTAGTATGAACTACACCAACATGCATAATTCTATCAAATGCAAAGAAAAGTAATTGGGAAGCACACACTAAGAACGCATACATGGAAGTCCCGATAATGAAATGTCTCACTGAGATTGGTGCCATTTGAGGACTACATGCGTGAAAATTTTTTAAAACCCCAGAATTTCTTGTTTCTTCATTATTTTCTAAACTGCTTTGCCTGAAGTGTTTCCATGACTCCACAAATCATCCCAATTGCTTTAAGTGCTAGAGCAGAATGATGTCCATTTAAAGTCTTTTTAGCTGAAAGTGGGCCCATCATGCAATTTTCTATAAGAATTTCAAAAGCTTTTCTCTTTTTGAGATATAGTCCGTCCGATACATGACATCACTAAATCTTTGAGATGAAATCCTCCTAGGCCAAGAGAGACAATTGAAAACTTTGTCAGGAAGAAGCTGAATTTCCTTAACTATGCGATATACTCCCTTCATCATGCCAGAATGAACTCGCTTAATTCTGACAGAACATCTTGAAAGTTAACCATGGTTGCATATATGGAATCATATGGTGTTGCTGGATATCCTACGGAAGGATTGGAGTAAATTGAGTAATTGTCCATCAAGATGAATTGGAATACGGGAATTCCTTGATGGTATGTTTAGTTTCTTCTTGAGAGAAACCATACATGGTCCAAGTCCTTCCTGGCTTTCAAATGCCAGATGCTGCGACTAAACCACTATTTGGCATCAAGTTACTAGGAATCATGCTTCTTTGCTTTGGTTTAGATTAGTGAAGGAATTGGTGAGCTTCAGTTCTTTGTTCTGACTAGGTGATGTAACATCAGTTTTAAATGTATCAACATGGTTTTCTGTACCATCATTCTTTTCCAATATGGGTGGTAATTGTGAACCTCATGATTAAAGAACGAGTACTGTGTCGGGTGTTCCATGCATAGCCGACAGTGTAGCTTCTTCTCTTTCATAATTGTCCGTAGCACCATGGACGAAAATCTCGGGCTTAATTGAAGGTGGTATTGGGACATCGTGTCATTCAGCTAAATTGTGAGTTATCTTTGCTAAAATCTGATCTTGGCATAGGATTTACATATAACAAAAATGTAAGCTTCATCAGAGTCTTTTCTCCTTTCTTTCGAAAGAGACAACACTAATTCAACTGCTTCCATTTTTAATTCTTTGCAAGGCACAAATGATTCTGCAAAAAAGAAAACTAAAAATGAATGTGTGTACAAAGGTTAAAACTATCACAGAATTTTAAACTTTGCCATACATTTCCACGAAACTCATACTTGTGATGCGTTTACGTGCCATTATTGCGTTCATGGTGCCAAAAACAGTATGAAATGACATATTACATTGTTATATTATGGGATAATATTTAAAAATAATAACTGAAAAAATCCAATATGACCACCATTACTGCAAAATGACCATCGGTCAGACCATGTGACCAATTTTTCCCACAAGTCTAAACAATCAATACTTCTGGCTCTCATTCTTCCAACAGAACCTTCCCAGCTGTTGCATTAGTATGTGCAAGTGGTTCCTCTTCTGACATTTTTTGTATTTTAATTAAACATTTTTGATGTTTTATCTTTTATTTTAATTTTATAACATTGTTGTCAATTAGATTTTATTGTATACTTAATTCTTGAGAAAGATGTATGTATACAGTGGAACCCTGATTTAACGTTCTCGGATTTTACATTTTCCTGCATTATACATTAAATCTTCATGGTCCCAACGTAGCAAAATGTTATAAAATTTTCCTGCATTTTAAGTTCTTTCAGCTTGGTCCCCTGAAAAACGTAAAATCGAGGTTCCACTGTACATTTAAGCATGATCAATTAAAGAAGTTTAGTTAAGAAACTGAACTTTTTAATATTATTTGTGGATGTGATTATGAGTTTAGTGTATTACTATACACAGGGTGTCCAAAATAGAAGTATGTCCAGATCAAAGGTAATTATAACACCGTGTTTATATGTTTTTCTGTGAAGTATATACAATTGCAACATGTAAGGAAATGTACCACAATGTACGAGAATGTATTACAGTGTACATCTATATATGCCACTTCAGGAGATGTTAGAAGTGGCCTCCACCCATCTGCAGGCACAGGTCCGTTCTTTTAAGCACATTTTGGAATGTGTTCTGGAGCTGATGCTGTGTTGTTTGCAATTGCTGATGCGATGTTAACCCTAAGTTCGTCAATGGCAAACCTTGAAGGATGTATGCCTTACATACGACTCGATGACAAAAATTCTTTGCTGCAATGTTAACATCATCTTCATTACTTACGTGAAATTTAGAAGATTTCGCACTTCTGCATTGCACAATTTAATGGTTAAATCCTATTAATTTCAAAGATCCACTGTCTTCATTCACAAAAGGGCACGAAAATGCCGTATCCTTTTGTGAATGAAGACAGTGGATCTTCGAAATTAATAGGATTTAACCATTAAATTGTGCAATGCGGAAGTGCGAAATCTTCTAAATTTCACGTAAGTAATTTTAAACCGCGTTTACCACAACCATCATGAAATCATCTTCATTGACGGTACATCTTCCTCGTTGACCTGTTCTCACCTGTAAATAACCAAAACCACATTAATAATATTTCCTACCATGCTACTATAAATTATTATCACAAATCAATACTTTTATTTGGGACACCCTGTATAATACATGCCTGTAAAACTTTTCTTCCCTTTTTTTTTCTCCTGTTTGAAACTTTCTGTACTAATCTGGTACCTTCAGTGAAACACAAGGATGCTTCCTCCCATTTCCTTGTCATTTCTGTCAATTTCCTCAAATCTTCTTACCACAATTGATCTAATGGAACAAATTTGCCATTTAACTTTTCTCTTTGCTACAGTCAAGAACAGCCAGTGGCTTTGGGTGCTGATGAGCCACCACTTCCTCCAGGTTGGGAGATTAGACTAACAGAAGATGGAGTTCGGTATTTTGTTGACCACAACACCCGCACAACAACTTTCCAAGATCCTCGGCCGGGTGCCCCGAAGGGGTAAGATAAGAAAATTCAGAATATTTTTCCAACTATGTTCCACACCATGGTGCTTGAATTAGTTGTAGTATTTTATGTTTTATACGATCAGAAATGAACCACAAATACTTGTTAATTTGGAGGAGTGACATATTAATTGGTAGTTTTTCTAGAATCTTCTAGTATTTCAAATTAATGTTCAAATTAACTAATTTCAAATTGTGAAATGTATAATCACTTACTGTGTGTGGAAGAAAAAGAAAGAAATGTAATGGTATGCTATTTTGTTGCTTAGTAACCAGTTGTTAAAAATAAATGAATGAGATAACAAGGATGTTTTGTGTGTAGTTCGAATCACATAAAATCGAACATACGTTAATGTTTTTATTTAGTGCAAATAATTCTATACAAATTCATTTGCAACTTATAACTCAAGACAATTTAAGTCAGTCTTCTTGCATATAAAAAAAGGAATCAAAATCAACAACTTAAAACAAATATCAACATTGATACAGCATTTTTAATTTCGATGGTTCCCTGTTAATTTCATAAACTTGTGTACAACAGAAATAAAGTAAATATTAGTTATTTGTGAATGTAGATGACAGTCACAACGTATATTGGAAGCAAAATCACAAACAATCTAGTTTACATAATGCTAGAAAGACACAAATAAACTCTAATTGTTCTTGTACGAATAGATCTAGTTGTATTTTAAACAAACGCAGAGTACAAACTCAAATACCGCATTTCCTGAAACTACAGCAATAATGTTAGGTAGGCCAAATGATTTCCACAGTAATGGAGGATATTGTAGTTTGAATTACACAAACTATCCTTGCACTTGGTGTTCCAGTTCTACTAATTATACTCAAATTTATCCAGACAGATCTGATAACACAGTTTCAAGAATGAATAATACACACAGACTTAATTCTCACAATGATAATGATGAGTCTAGAAGGAAAATGTTTGAACATTCTTATCCTTGCACACATTTTGCTGGCAATTAAGTCACCAAACATTCTTGATAGTGTGTTTGTGAATGGAATAGGAAATTGTAATGGTGGAAATAATTTTCAAGAAGATCGTAATGTAAGACCAGATTCAGATTAAATAAAATAAAATTTCACTGTTATAGCATATATAAAATGACATTTTGGTTTTAAGAAATGTGAATATAATCCTAAATTTGATTTAACAACTGCACTTACTACACAAAATAAACATTTCCTTTCTAATAGCACATTTATGTCTTTACCAGAGTATTAAGTTTATTCCTGTATAAAGGGGTTCATTTTTGCTTCTCAAATCTTTACAGCAGAATTAACTAATTTTCCATGAATTGCATAATTCACAGGATAATTCTGTCCTCAGAAAGTGTCGCATCAGTAAATAATCTCTAAATTTTGTGTTTAAGAGTCTACTTTGCATTTTGCAGTTCATTTTGCATTATTTCATGACAAAATTAGGTAGGAAAACTCACCTCACACCTTTCAAAAACATGAAAAATTAACATTACAACATGTTATTTCACATTTCGTGTTTTCGTCAAAAACTAAATATGCATGCCTCTACCTATCTATTAATAGCTTGTAATTTAGTGCATAATTCTGTCATTGTGTTGTTTTGATGAATGCAACTAACTAGCTGTCTGCACATCCCCAAACCTGAAGGGCCATTGTTGGCAGCAACTTAGTTTTCCATCTCTGTCTATTGCGAGCAAGGTCAGTCCACTCTTTGATTATCCATACCAATTTTCTTCAGGTCCATCTTAATATTGTCATTCAATCTTCTGCTTGACCTTCCTACAGAAATATAAATGTTTCTTTAAACTGCAAAACTCATTGCAGTCACATTTTAAATAAGAAGATAATGCCATTCATTGTCAGTGTAGACAGTGCCATTCATTGTCAGTGTAGACAGTGCCATTCATTTTCTTAAGGAAGCATTTTGAATTTCAGAGAAAATTTCATATCAGTAGATTTGTATTATTTATAACAATGTTCAAAGTAGCATTACGTATCTTACAATGCTTGTACTTATATCACACGTTGAGTACAAGGACCCTTGTAATCAAATTATACTGAGGGCAATCAACCTATCTAATAATTCCAATGATCAGCATACATAAATTTTGATAGCATTCTTTTCATTTATGAAAGTCATATTGTTAAGGGAAAAGATTGTATCTGATGTGCTTATTTTGCATATTAATAATCAATTTGATAGATTAATTTTGCAGAGTTCAGTAATAGAAGTTCTCTATAATTTTGTTGTTTTTAACAAAATTGAAGCATGGTATTATCTGCCATGGAAAGCCAGGTTAACTAGGAATAGATATTTTCTCCTGTCATTGGTTTTTGGTGAATGTTGTTTGACTGTTTGCCACTAGGGTCACTGTTGTAACATGTTCATGCACTTGAGTGGTGTGCTGTTAGTTTGTTATCATGTAACAGTGTGATCCAGATTGAGTGGACATGTGCATTTTTGATATTCAGATTTGCTGTTAGAAAATACCAAACAAACATCAGAGGAAATGAACAGACTAATGTTGCCCCTAGTAGCAAATGATTGAACCTCTCACAGTATTTTCAAATTCCTGCGTTAATAGTGGCAGAGACTGCAATAAAGGTACATACTGTAATATTTTCAGCACCGAATATGTCATGAACATTTAAGCTGCTTGCACACCTACTGACATTTTATCAGAGTTGTCATCACTGACTACACCGTCAAGGAATTTTGTGCACTGCCGAAAAAATTGTAGTATGTGCTGATACCTTAGATGTTCACAGGAAGTGATTACCAAAGAGAAGCTTGATCTGAGAAATCAATGTGAGGTGGCTCCCTGCATTGAATATAAAAGTTTTATTGTTTGTGTCTATTGCAAAGACAAGCAGTTTTTATACAGGGTTTCTATAAATTAGTTATACAAAAGCAACCGTTAATTGTGAAGAAAGTGTATGTGTAACAGAAATGGTTTATACATCAACTTATCAACTTGGGTGGAACGATTCTGTGGCCACCTCATCGACATTTCTGGGAAGAGGGGGAACAAACACACGTTCCTTAATGTAACCCCAGATGAAGAAATCCATTGGGCCAATCAGGAGAACGAGGTGGCCACGGAATCATTCCACCATTACCAATCCAATTCGGTACTTGTGTAAGATAAACAAATGCTCACGCCTCCAGTGGCTGCATCTGAAACTAACAACGTGCGACAATAAACTTGAAGATATGCTGTATTCATTGATGTATAAACCATTTCTGTTACACATACATTTTCTTCACAATTAACGGTTACTTTTGTATAACTAATTTATAGAAACCCTGTATTCTTTTTGGAAAATTCCACCAATTTCATCATTGCTATGATGTGTCTAAATTTAAACACAATGAAAACAGTTTTCAGACAGAACTATGAATGACTAGAGGTTGTATCTGTTTTCATAACTTCAGGTGCAGGGATGTTGGTTTGACAGCTAGTTTGTCTTGACTGTATACTGATCTGTCAGTATGGAAATTTTATCCATCAGGAAGACCTGTCCAGCTGTGCCATCAAGCCCTGAGATGACAACAGTTGTATTAGTGTGTGTGTGCAAACACAAGTTTAATAACTGGCCTAAAGAATTAAAATTAAAAATACAACACATTTAATGTTGTAAAGCAGTAAGAAATTTCAAAGCCATATCACAATCTGCGCACACTTATCTTATTCTCTCGTCATCTTTTCCCCTTTGACTTCTATGTTCTCTTTGTACATTTTGTTGTATGTAATTTTAATGCCATTTTTTTTATTTGGAATGAAAATGAATGATGATTTTAAGATAGCAATAGCACCAATCTGTGACAATTAGAATGATTGTGTGTAGTCACTAACACTTAAAATTCTTATTTGTCTTCAGGCCAAAGGGAGTGTATGGCGTTCCCCGTGCTTACGAGCGGTCCTTTAGGTGGAAGTTAAGCCAGTTTAGATACCTGTGTCAAAGTAATGCACTACCCAGTCACATTAAGATAACTGTTTCGAGGCAAACACTCTTTGAAGACTCCTATCACCAAATAATGAGACTTCCAGCATATGAACTTAGAAGAAGGCTGTATATAATATTTCGAGGCGAAGAAGGCTTGGACTATGGTGGAGTTTCTAGGTAAGACTTAATTATTTTTGAGAACTTGCTTGTTTTTTATAACACATTGCACAGAGATGTAGAAATATTACAATTTTTTCTAGTCACATGAAGTTATATCAGCATTTTCCTTAAAAGTAGAATGCAAGTAGTAAAATATACTGCTTTTTATCCCAGAAACTATCAGGTGAAGAGAGAAGCATAATGGGAAGTGATTCAACAAACTATGTAACCCACAAGTTTTCCTTCCAACTCAATTGTGTCTGATGATGAAAATGAGAAGTTTGTAAAATGTTATCTATTATAAAATTGTAATGTGGCCAGTTTTAAAAAGAAGAAAAAATCCAACTTGGTTGTAGTGAAGAAATACTGTATTAGTTTTTAAAATTCACTTAGTAATGAAGTCAGAATTTGAGTAGTGGATTACAGATTTGAAAACTTGGCCTGATGTAAACTTGTAAGATACAAACAACGAACTAAGAATAAAAAGGATATATGAAGAAGTACCTTGCCGATAGTAATATCTCCTCTTCTGATAATGATATTGCTAAAAATATTTAGGTAAACTATTTATTGTGGATTTATGTCTTCTGTTTTGGCAACTCATGTTGGGACAGATTTTAACATTGAGTAGCATCATGTGATAAAATGAAGAAAATGATCAGAAGAATATGATTTTCTTCAGAAAATTGTGATATACAGGGGTTGTCTCTCTACCTCTATAAAGGTGTCCTCCACAAAAAAAAGTTACTTCCTCCTTGAAATAATTTCTCACAAATTAGTGAACATGCAAGAGGTATACTTTGAAGCACAGATAGCTATTGCAAATAGTAATAAATATTTAATCAAAATTACATTGTTGAAAAATTAAATGTCTGCTTTTACAACTTTTGCCATTATCAGAATATACAGATTTGTTTCTGTCTTGTGGTTATTTTTCTCTTTCATTATTTCCATCCTTTGGTACCTTGGGTGTCATTGTTAAAGTGGAAAGATCTGCATAATTAATATATCTCAAATTTTGTGTTCTAATTAGGCTTGAATTGATACCACTTGCAGGGTGGTTACTTGGAATTCCTTGATTTCTGGGAATTATGCATGATTTTTTCTCAGTAGATGTGAAAAATTGCAACTTTATTAATCCAAACCCCATGAAATGTATACATACAAGGTCTGCCCATAAAGAAACCGAACCGTCAAATAAAGAACCAAACCAAATAAAAAGGTATGGTATTCAGGCAACACTGCAAAAAGCTATATCTAAACTTCCCGTCAGTGCATGTTTCAACCTGTTACAGTCTGTATCGGGGCTAGTGTGCGTCAGATGCAGGTCGTGTGCAGCCAGCATACATAATACGTGCACCAAGATGAAACAACGTTACGGCATAAAGTTTTGTTACAAATTGGGTAAATCGTTTATGGAAACATTACAGATCATACGGGCAGTATATGTAAAAAGTAAAGTGCTTAACACCATGCCATGAAAACGTATAGGGGGTGTGGGGGTAACGCCTCACACATTTCTTGATCCGATCGTGAGTGGGGGTGATGTGATCAGCAACATGCCCCTGACTGCCTTAACCCCCCAGGGTTTCCCCCAGGTACCCATGTCATTCGATGCTGGGTGGACGCCAGGGCTGCTTCCAACGTTAGAAAAGTTCACACATTTGAACTGGCTGGGGATCGAACCTGGGACCTTTAGCATGGTAGTCAGACGAGTTACCGACTGAGCCACTGTGGCCACTACGGGCAGTATATGGTGAGATGAAACCTGGTGTTTACAATATGACCCCGAAACAAAAAGACAAGAGTGCACAGTGGAAAGGACAGTTCTTGCCCATAAAGAAAAAGGCACGGATGTCCAAATTGAAGACAAAGGTGCTGCTGATCGCATTTTGTGATTCCCAAGGACTGATCCACCATGAACTTGTCCCTGAAAACCAAACAATCAATCAGTGGTATTACAAGGAAGTGCTTGGTCGACTCTGAAGCAGGTTGGGAAGGACCTCTGTGATTCTGGCCAATGGTTTCTGTTGCACGATAATGCTCGGCCTCATACCACATTGTCTGTACAACAATACCATGCTAAGCATTCAGTGACATTGATCAATCATCCTCCATATTCTCAGGACTTATAACCTGCTGATTTTTTCCTTTTTCCCAAGCTTAAGAGCCTGTATCACCGCTGGTGATGATACCTAAAAAATAGGTTCTTGCGTCGACGTTCTGTGCTCGAACAGTCAAGTGTGTGGCATTTAAATTTTACTGAGTTAAAGATCAAATATGAAGTTAGTTATGTCGCGCAGCCTTTTTTTAAATACGTTATTTATTACGTAGTTTTCCTTATCTCAATTTCGTAAAATTCACTTGCTCGCCAATTGTATGTAATAACTTAAATCAACATTTTAAAGCGCAAGAAAGCTTCAACTGTTCTTCTACAGCAAAGAAATGAATCTGATCTTACATAATTTTCTTTAGAATGTCTGTAGTTTTTCGACGTACAGAGCAATGTATGTAAATTTTAACTTCGACTTTTCTAAGCTGGTCGCGCTAGCCGTTTCCCCCTCTGTACAGCTCGCGCTCAACCCTGCCCCCCTCCCCCCCTCCATACTTTTCCGCCGTCTCTTTTTTCTTTCACAATCGGCCAGTCTTCCAAGAAAACTGCATGCTGAGAGCTAGGAAAAGAAAAAAGAAGGCAGGGAAAGGTTTTGGGGGAGAATCAATGGTTTGGGCGGCGATGCTTGTAACCAGTTCTTCACTATGCGATCCATGACAACAGTGAAGGATGCAGGATTTCCCCAGTATATTGTTCACAAAAGGGAAGGGCTGGTTGCACAGACTGAAGTACACCTTTACAAAAGATTTGCCTACAAAAGAGAAATTGTGCTAAATTATAACTTTTTTTTTGTGAGAACACGATAGTCCATTACCAAGGGATTTTTTTTAGGGGCAAGGTGACTGTACCCAAAGTTTTTAGGTAAATATTGTGTAAATTCTATCTGGTGGTGGATTATAAACCAGTCACGCAAATGAATGACTTCTTAGCTGTCGATCATAAATAAGTTCAATGAACTTTCATTGTCAGTTTGAGATATTTCTGAGGGTCAATGGTAAAAAAAATACTTGATGATCTGTTATGGAAATAGTGCTATTTTTAAACATTTTGAATGTCCGTTCAATTTAATTTCGATTTGACTCCTTTCATGATTTGTAAGTAGGGGGATAAAATATATTTACTTAATACTTTACTGCGTTATTTTTTTCACCAATTACATATATATATTACAGTCAGACCCAAGGATAAATCGCAACATAAGATAGTTCTGTGTCATCATATACAAAAGTACTTTTAGGCATAGGTCTTATGTAAAATAAAATACATTAATTATGTTGTTTTTTTCTTTTCCAAAGACATTATTTAGTGGAATAATATGACAGACTTACTATTGATAATGACCATACAAAACACACCATAAAAATTGCATTCACTTTCAACTTTCTGGGTCCGGCCACCGTGGGGGAGTGGTTAGAACATCGCACTACGACGCCAGGGCTCCTGGGTTTGAATTCCGGCTTGGGCGCGGACAACTGTGAGTGTCCATTCATCAATTCATCACTCGTCCCCATCTTCGCAAATTGGCCAAAAGTGGCACAAAAAGCGAAGTAAAATGAAGCAAATCAATCAACTTTCTGGATATACGACAAATAACACTATGTAATGTAACACTATTTCTGTATAGGCCTAAGGAATTTTAGGCATGCTCAGATCCTCCGATTATGGGGAGCAAGTGCCTTGATAAAAGTTAGCTTACGAAATAAAACCCTCATTCCATCTAACTGTTTTTATTACATTGATGGGCACAAAACACTGTCGTGTGTGTCCCGACGCACCTAAAATCACTTTATTAGATGAATTTCAACTTCAGTGGCACCATTGTTCTCTGCTGGCGCTTCATTTTCCATCTCTGTCAAAGACTAATTTACGTATAAACTTGGATTAGTACCACAAATTCAAAAGAACTACACATAATTTATTCATGTGCAATATATGGACAATTTATTCTGCAGAGACATACAGATAATACAACTAAAGAATAAAATATGTGGAGGTGTTAATAAGAAATTTGCTAGTGGGAGAGTCCAATTACATAGGAAGTAATACACTACCCTTCCCCTACGTAGTTACTTGGAACTTTCATCGGTTTGAAAATAGTATTTACTTTTATTTCTATAAAAGCATAATGTTGTTTAAGAAGGGTTATAAGATTCCTCTGCACTAAATTTCTAAGTGAGACTATTAAGCAACTTCTCCCTCACCCCCTCATTTACGCAGCGTATGCAAAGAGTGTGAATACTTTTTTGCTAAAAATGGAAAATGAAGGACAGCAAGAAACTAATGAAATACGTCTGTTTTTATGAACAGCTGCAGAATTATCTACAAACTTGTTGAAAATCACAATTTTGCTAGCTTGTACTCATTGGACAAAATACATAGAGCCAGGGACGGCGCTACAAAGAGGTTAGGGGGGTATGAAACCCTCACAACAGATCTAAGCTCCCTATAGCCGCCAGATTTTTATAGTACGTTAGACTCCTTTCGATCGAAAATAAAAGAACTAGAAGCTATCTTACGTAATATTTTCCATTATAAAACTTCCCTTAAGGCAAGGCCATTGCAATGTTCAAGTACATTTCCTGCTTTTATAAGATCGCAAGATTATTACAATGTGTTGTACGTAAAATCGTGGTTGGAGGTGGCAGCAGCAGATCTGCATGGATCAACAACGGACATTGATTATTTAATACGTACTAAGTGATTGTTAAATCACAAGTCTCCAAACTTGCCAAAAAAATTTGCAGATACTCTGCTGCTTATCTGGTAGGTGGATGTGTTCAGTGGCTGTGGGATTGCTGTTTGATTGTTGGAGGGTCAAACGATGATGATAATACGATGCCTACGAAGCTAAATGTTAACAATTATTATCCTATGTAAATCATATCACTATTTTTGGAACGAGTGTTAAAAAATATGTTTTATAAGTTGGAGGATGTTACCAATTCTATTGCGAAGGTAACACTGAGAGAACAAACATATTTTCAGTGCAAATTCACCTACACTATGAGACAAAAGCATTGACTATCAATATCATTGACATAAATCAATGGATACAGTTGCACCTCTCGCACTGGGCAGAAGTGATTAGTAGTGAATATAACAACCAATAGTTTTATGTGTGTTTCACATCTGATTCTTCTCCATGCAATAGTAATTGGCCACTTGGCATAAATTATTTTCCAACGTCATAAATAATAATTTATTAACATGTAAACCTAGGCTTTCAAGGAATAAAACTGCCCAAGCTTGCTGATTTTTGCACTGAATTGCATTGTTTAGTTGCACAAAGGCTAATCGGGACAAAACCTACAGCCTATAGTGGAATTCGAGCCACTTAATTAAATGTGCCTAACCGTGGATCGAACTCGTGACCCCTCGATTACAAAGCATCATTATTACCGCTGACCGAGGCGGGGAGGTTCACTTACAATCTTTCTAATTCTTAACATTTAAGAGTTAGGTAGTTTCTGTAGCCTTTTAATTCCTTAATGTCGTATTTTTGCCTCTCGGATGTTTTCAATAACGATGTAATGATGAAAGGATTGAGAAAACATCGCTGACAATTATGTTCATTGCAAATACTCAAATGAGAAATTACAATCAGAAAAGCTGCCCCGTGGCGGAGTGGTTAGCACATCACGCTACGACGCCAGATGTCCTGGGTTCAAATCCCAGCTTGGGTTGGGTGTCCCTTCATCAATTTCATCATATCATCACTCATCCCCCATCTTCGCAATTAGCCAAAAGTGACAGAAAAGCAGAAAAGCAATGTAAAGTAAACTAAATCAATCAGTCACTACAAACCGGAAAATAAACTTGACGGTTCTTGAGATGTTGAACGTCCTCCAACTTTCAAAAATTCATTTTTTACACCTATTCCGGAAATTGGAAACACCATTTGTAGAGGATAATGATTGTACACATTTTACTCTATATCTAACCTATAGAACCAAATAACAATCTCACAGGCACTGAATAAATCCACCTACCAGGTAGGCAGTGTCCCTCCGTAGTCGAGCAGGTTAAGGCGTTCACTCGTCTTGAGATCGTTCGCTGCGGGACGGCGTAGGTTCGAATCCGGCTCTGGTCGAAATTTATTCGGCCTACGTATAGGGCCGGTGGCAACCCACCATCGTGAGGAAATTGGGAAGCTCCGAGTGAGTGAGCGTAACCTGGTCAAGAAGACCTACAACAACGGCTGGGTGTTCGTCGGGCTGATCACCCGTCACCCCAATACTGGTCTAAGACCTCCACGCTATAACAGGTGACGGAGGAACAGATTGGGAGGGAGACCAGCAGTCGGTAGGTAACGCTGTGGGTTTAGTTTAGGTAGGCAGCAAAATATCATGTCAATATCGTGACAAGTTTGGCGACTCATGATTTAACAATTTCTTAGTATAAAATGATCAGTGGTCATTGTTGATCCAGGCAGATAAGCAGTTGCCCTGCCCTTTCAAGATTTTAGAACACATCGTAAGAAGATAACATCTTCCTGAAGTAGAAAATGTACTTGAGCATTGTAATGAACTTTTATGAAAGTTTTGTCGAAATGCGTCTACTGTACAATAAAACAATATTATACTCTAAAAGGAAATGGCGCAACTACAAGGAGACGGGGGGGGGGGGGGGGCATTGCCCTTTTTGCCTTTTTCCAACCTTGGACTGAAATCAATTATAGGGGGGGGCATACATTGAAGTAAAAAGAAAGCAAGACTAGCAGAATCTACTAGTAGCAGGACAAAAGGATACTCAAGACGGAATTAGTTTTCACGTCCATCTTGCATTATTTCTTACAGACGGCCAGGATCACCTGCAGGGGCCACAGAGGGGCCATTGTCCCCTCGACTTTAAATTTTATACAAATAAAAATACATTTCGTAAAATTTTCTTTCTCGCTTCGCTCGCGGTACCTGCTTTTCTTGCAGTCTTGTCAACTTCCGAACCGTAGCTAGGAAGTAGCGGGAGTTGGTCCTTGGAGCCGAACAATCTGATTGAGAAAAATTGTAAAAGAGAATACCATGTGCCCTATTAAATCAATACTGTTTTCAACTTTCAAAAATTTGGATCGAAAAATTTTCGCTCGCAGTTTGCCTGTTGCTGCTATAACAGTTTGCTTTGGAGGAAAACGAGCGCTCACATTTCAGAGACAATTTATATAATTTTTGCTGTTAGTTTGTTAAGGGGCGGATGAATAGATTACGTAATGTATTTAAATAATATGTTAATAACTAGGTATATATATATATATATATATACTGTATATATAATATACACGCGCGCGCACTAATACACACACATATATATATCGCATCAGTGCAAAAAACTAAAACAGTGAGATAAAATGAGTTTTTTCTTTCCCGATCTGACTTAATTTTCAAGGTTTTTGCCCTCCCCCCCTTATCAGAGGGTCTGCGCACGCCTATGATGTTGGTACCTTCTTCTAATAATAAAAACAAGTTAAAATAACAGTAATATTAAATTAATAATATTAAAATATTAATTAATATTGTTATCACATGATTGGGAAAAGACGGCATAAGAATAGGAATATAATAGCACGCATTCATTATCTAGCTCATGAATAGTTAAGATCGCTTCAATTTGTATAAAAACAACTGCCCTGGCAAGGTGATTGTGAAACAGATAAGGAATTGAATATTTATTGAATAACGAAAAAGGATGTTAGATCAATTTGACGAAAAGTAAAGCTCTTAATTTAATATTTAAACATATTGCTTAGGTAGTGGTTTGCATAAATCTTCTTTGATACAGTCATCCAAAGTTGTATGATCCTTCCCTTACAATAAGTTTGACGGAAATACACCTCTCTCGATTATACGACAGATGCTAAACAAAACAAGCATATTTACATTATTTAATTTTAGTACTTCGTAAGTCTCTTGTGGAAGATTCTGACTCCCTGGACACCCCGCTTCCCCTAAATAGTCATTGGCTCTATTACATGTAAGTTGTATTGCGACATTCGTCAATGTGTGTTTTTCTTCTTTCAGACACTCGGAAGAGTGTTGTCTTGTCACAGAAACCCTCTCGGAGTTATAAACGTGCGGGCTCAAAAGAAAGGTCTGTTATGGTCAGAGTCTGACCTGCCAGGCAGGGTGGGGGTGGGGGGTTAGTAGCGGACAGGGAACCTTGTCTTCTTTTTCTTTCGACAGAGCAACCCTCCCACCAGTAAAGTCTCCATTGGTCTCCCATGCAATGGATTTGCGTTCGAAGGGGGAAATGGAATCAATATTGGTAAGACTAGGAAGAAAATTTGACATCTGTCCGGTGCTTTTTTCGAGTGACGCTGATACGGGCTCTTAAGGTGGCTATGAAAGGATGAAGGTTTGAGACATCGCAGACATGAAATTAAATGTTACGCGTATTTTGCGAACACTTACTGTCAATGACTATCAACAGAGTTTCCAAGACCTGTACAAACGCTGGTCAAAGTGTATTGCCTCCTCTGGTGATTATTTAGAAGGTGATAAAGTCATTTGAAAGTAATTACTTGTTTTCTTTCCTATAGAAAAAAAAGTTTTTTTTTATGGGCGAACCTTGTATTTCTATATGCCCTGATGCAAGTTTTTCCCAGTTTAGCTTTTATTTTTATCGAGGAAGGAAAAGAAGCTGTGTGGAAAATACAACAGAATTCACTCAATCCACTTGCTTTTTTAGTATCCTTTGCAGAACAATCTATCTAACAGTCTAAAAAATATTGCAAAATTGATATCTTGAAGTTGATTAGTTAAATTTGAGTTTGAAATTCTTACACAATTAACAATTTTTCATACAGTAATATATCCCATAACATTTGTGACTTGTGTTTGCAGGTGTATTTCGAGTCTGAGTATGCGAAATGACAAATTTAAACTCCACACCTTAAATTAAATATTTTAATCATATATACCGTTTAATTGAGGGGGGTGAAGAGAGGTTGTAATACGTAAGGTTGAAATAGAGAAAACATCTGCATGTGTTCTTGAATTTTTGGAAAAATCGCCTTGAAAACTGGAAATTATACTTGAATTTTATCATGGTCCTAGAGTGACCACCCTGCACTTGTCCATACTGGTATCAGTACTTGAACATTATAGCAAATTTAGGTTATTTATAAATGTGAGAAAATAAGGGAGATATTACACCAAAGCAACTTGAGAATTAACCAATTGAATGCAGGCTTATGCTGCTACAGTGTGAAATAAATGGTTCATTCCCAAGTGGCATGTTGCCTCTTCCCCCCAAGTACAGGAAAACCTCGTTAATACGAAGTTCAAGGGACCAAAAAATGTCAACTTCGTATTAAACAACTTCGAGTTATCCAAACTTTTCAAGATGGCGCCTGTTTTCATGTGTAAATAAAGTAGAATATAAATTACCCCCACAAAGGATGTTTTATACTTGGTCGTAGCTCAGAAAATAAGCTTTATATGTACTATATAATAATATTGTACGTTTTAAAGAAAGTGTAAAAAATGTTACACAAAATGAGAACACGGAGCTTAACACAGACACAAAGATTCCAAGGAGACGGTTAACACCATTTATCCTGCCTAGTTATACAACCGGTTATGCACAGGATGCATGTTGTGGCAAAAAGTTTTTAAAAAAACGGTATTTTCTTTTAATTGTGCAAAGTCGTTGCTCTTCCACGAAATTCTTACAATTTTAGTTCATAAGAAACCCGTTTGCATTGAGTACTATGGAAAGGAAAACAATCTCGTTTATTGCAAGAAGTGAAACTCGGAAGAATCTTGACAGTAGTCACACTGGCGCGAGCAAGAGACGGGGAGATAATCGGACAGAATGTATATTGGATTTTTTGTGCGTTCACTAGAACATTGTCCGTTACAGGATTAACTGGTAAGAGAAGATTCTCTTGGGAGAGAACACAACCTTTCCCTGGCACAAAACAAAACAAAAAAATCGGGGCTGTAAATTTTGTTCTGGTTCGGCTGTCCAAAACACATCGTAAAAAAAGTCACATATTCTTTGCTTCAGTTAACTTCATATTCGACCCCCCTCCCTCCCCCTTTGCAGGGATCAGTTCAAACTCTTCCTCAACTTGCATTGTAATCCACTCTGAAAAAGTAAACACACAACTTGCGATCTGTTTGCACCGAATGTGTATCCTAGGACACATTAAACAGTGCCGCACTCGTTAATCACTCTGGTTTGGATCCCACTTAAAACTGTATATTTAGTCCCGCTTAGCTCATCAGCATAAAATGAACTAAAAACAAGCTTTACGAAACTTGCGTATTTTCAGATTAATCGACAATTTATTGTAGGTTTCAGGAGTATTCTGGAGGTCAAACACTCGCTCCGCCAAAACTTTTTACTTATCATGTGGTTTTTGTTCGTTTTGAAGAAAGTATTCAGAACTGTTTGCTTTTTTTTAGACGCCAAAGGAAAGGAGCCCGTGTGCGCACACGAGCAAGAAAATCATGGCCGAAACAATTAGCAACAGACCCCCCCCCCTTTCCCGTTTGCTGATAGACAAAGGGGAGAAGTCACTCAGACAACAAAACACTGTTTTGGCAAATTTTATGACCGGCACAGTTGAGAAACGTATGAAGCGGGAAACTGGAGTTGCAACATACCTAAGATCGACGTCAACTTTTGCGGGAAACCTAGATGACAACGCTTTAAGCAGGTTGACGATCTTTAGTTGGTCTGTGTGGCTTTGATTATCTGTAACAGTTTCCCTTTTTTTCTGAAGTTCTACAGGGCACAAAGAACATGCTTTTAATGAAAGTGGTTACGGGAAGTTGTCGGCTACCAGGCCAAAAGTTGCTCGCTCACGGGAAATTGCTGTATCTCGAGCTCAGAGCTAGACAGATTGGTGAGACTTCCAGGCGCCACGCATCTTGTATTTTGGAACATTCGTGCGATCTTATCTCGCATTTCTCATCTAGCACTGGTGAATATTTCCAAGGTGGCGCATTCAGCGGGGAAAGAGCTTGACCTCCCATGCACATTGACAAAGAATGACAATGTCCAGCGGGCATTTCGGGCTTCTTCCCTCGAGTTGTCAGCGGCTCTTAGGACAAGGAAACATGTTAAGGTCAAGTTAAAATAACGTCCAAGCTCTCTCGACATTCGATCTTCTCTTGTCGACTTATGCAGGTGTCTACTTCGTATTAAGGGAAACCAGTTTTGTGGAAGGGTCTTGTAAACAACTTCGTATTAAAAATTATCCGTATTTCAATTTATCCGTACTGAAATACATTATAAATCCTATCTTATCGGCTGGGCAATGGGAAGAACTTCGGATTAAAAGGTACTTCGTATTAACGAGGTTTTCCTGTATTCATTTTCAAGAATACCTAGGGATGGGGCAGAATACTTGATCTCTCACTGTTGATGTCCTGATTTATTGATAAAATTGAACATTAATGTGTCATTTCTGATTTTATTATTTCTTTTAGGGAATGGTTTTTCCTGCTTTCCCATGAAGTGCTCAACCCCATGTACTGCCTCTTCGAATATGCAAACAAGAACAACTACAGTTTGCAAATTAACCCTGCCTCATATGTAAATCCAGACCATTTACTGTACTTCAAGTTCATAGGCAGATTTATTGCTATGGTAAGTAAAACCTCTTACTTTTTTTGCATTTTTTTTATTTGGAACTATAACCTATACAGGTTGATTCAAAAGTCAGCCACACACAGTGAAAGCTGATATGTCCAACATCCAAGGCAATGCACATGTCAGTTTGGTCTGCCACTTCTCTTCACGTAAGACATTTTTACATATAAGCTTAAAGAAACAAAAATAATTATGTTGTTTCCTTTGAATAGAGACTTTTAAATCACCCTGTAGTCTCATAAATACAATTAAGCAGGGGCATATTTAGGCCTAGGCAGACCAGGGTGGCAGATGTGAAGTGGGGTTGGTAGCTTCTAAACTAGGTTTCATTTCATATAATTTTTAAAATCTTTCTTTATGTATCCCTTGTTGCAAGTAATATTTATCATCAGATAAAGAAAATATATGTAAAATAACCAGGGTTGGCCAAGGTGGGCCCAGCCCAGTTTGTTCCACATGGGTTTTTTCAGAAAAACCCACCAAAAAACCCACTCAGAATGTGTTTTTTTTTTTTTTTCAGAAAATGTTTTAAATTATTGCTTTAATTAATTGTGAGATTCTAGAATTGTCAACAGTTTGAGAAAACTTGTAAAGTAAAGGCTTAGCCAAGCTTATAATACTCAAATAATTAAATATGGCACAAATCACAGTGGGTTTTTTCAGGATATTTTTTCTCAAATCATGCTAGAAATAGATTTTAACAAGAAATAATATGAACATATATCAAGAAACAAAAAATCAAGGGCATCTGAAATATTTAGATAAGATATTGAACGAACAAAGCTTCAGGCATCAGGCGTGATGAAGCCACCAGACGATTGGCAAAATCAATTGCTGAAAAAAACTTTCGCGGAAAAATGAATAGTAATTGTATCAGTTAATTACCTATCTCCGCTTAACCGCCAAACTGATATCTTTAGATGCAATGTGAATCATCCCCGCTAACCTGGGGGAATGGCGAAAATACGAGAGTTCATGCCTGACAAAGCCACCAGACGAGTGGCGAAATCGATCGCCGAAAAAGACTTTCGTGGAAAAATGAATAGTAAGAGTTAATGAACAAAGCTTATAATTTTGAAATGTGGTAGCACTTTAGATATCAGTCACTTCCGTATGTGCAAGCCACATAGTTTCACCTATGACGATCAACTTTTACAATAATTTTTTCATTTATAAAACATTACACAGGAGAATTGAGTACATTTTATTGAAATGTCATGAAAGTAGTATAAAATTAACTGTGGTATAATTAAATCAAACACTTTTCAAATGGTTCATTTCATTTCTCAAAATTTAGTTTGTGCAAATGTTCTGTTTTCTTTCCAGTCCTTGCACTGAGACAGTAATCCCTCCCTCCCTCCAGTTCATTGCATTGATTGAACGTAATGGGTTGCTTGCCCATGTAGGAGAAATGTTATTTGTGGTTAGGAGCTCTATACCCAAGAAGTCGAGCACTCTCATAATCTACCACAATTTCTGTTTTTGTCTTAAAAATAGGGTGTGTGGGTACTCAAGTAAATACAATGCATACATATATTAAAATTTTTACCATTTTTTTGACATTTTCAAACCTTTTTAGAGACTACAATTTCGAGCTTTGTGCATAAAACTTTCAGGAGCATTGTGACAATACTTGCACTGTAAATTCACAATAAAATTATTGAAACATAATGCACGATTTAGGAGGAGCATGGGTGGGATGGATGGGCAAAGAAAGACAAGTCATCTATTTAGTGACCATGATAATATGTTTCTGCAGATAGATAACTTGACGGACTGAAATGGTATTGCATGTGAGTGAAATTGAACAATGTGTTTCAAGATGGTGAATGAAAAACTGATTTTCCTCACGATCTATACCATGATCTCTTTTTCCCCAAAACTGTCTGTCTACAATGCATTTTCGGAGTACAAGGAACTAAATTCAGTCATTGTAAATAATCAGTCGGTTCACAATATTGCAGTAAAACTTTTGAAATTATAATTCTTAGTTTAGGAGACGAGTGGTGGTAAAATTGCAAACATACATTTTGCCATAAATGTAAAGCTTTTGAGTTGCAATTTTTAGAGTTACAAGATAACTTAAAGGATTGTTGTCATGTTGTATTTGAGAAAAATTTGTCTCCATGTTTAAAGATGGTGAACGATTTAACATGCGTAGAGAGAGCTCTAAGTTATGCTAATTTTTGAGGTTAGATTTTCATAGATTAAGAAAACCAAGTCTCAGCTACGTTAGGACATTACTTGAGCTTGACGTTTTTAGTAAAAACTCTGTAATATAGTGTGTGGTTTAGGAAGGATGGGGGAAAGTCGCCAATTCGATATCTGTAGTAAATTTAGAGTTTGTAAGCTGAAATTCATGTTGCAAATAGGTACTACACTCAGGGAATGATTTTATTATGCACTTGCATTTGTTGAAAGCATTTCAAGATATTGGATGAAAAATTGATTTTTCAAATTCTGAGGTAGCTCAGAATATCTGCCTAAACTACATTTTTGGACATTAAGAAAAGAGACAAATATTTTAGGATATTTCTTAAGCTATGGTGTGACAAATAATATTTTTAACAATATAGTGCATGGTAGTGCTAAGCACAGGGGTACACTTTACCTTTTTTTTTATAGTGCATATGTATGTTGGGATTCAAGTGGAGACCACTAATGTTTTGTCCATGGGAACTGTTAGTTTCATAGCAATGAGATATTTTGGAGGATGGATACGGTATTCCATTTGGATGAAATCAGTCGAGACAAATATGTCAGCCTTATAATTTTAGCATGGTTAATACACGGAGGAGATATTTAAACTTGAAACATCCACAAAAATAATGGGAAAACAAAATTGTGAACAAATTGCGTTGAAACAGATTTAAAAGCGTGTGTGTGCAGCTACCATACGTTGTATAGTAGGTAAAGGTAAAGTTCCTCATGCATATAGCACCGCACCATGAAGGCGGGGTAGGGCCCGACATATTGTTGATAAATACGGAGAAACTAGTACTCACTTTTATCCGCGAAGCTGTTTTTTCTTCTTTTTCGATTAATTTCAGTGGCCAGTGAGTACTAGTTTCTCCGTATTTATATACTACCGCGTCTCTCTTTTCCCAATCATGAATATTGTTGATATCGGCCATTTTGGAGGTGATGTGATCCCAACCAATCTCCGGCTGCGTTTACTCCCCAGGACCCATTGATTTGAGACTGGGTGAGTTCCAAGGCTGCTTTATGCAGGGAGAAGACCGGAAAAATTTCGACCTTAGATCACCCACCACAAGATTCGAACCTGGGTCTTCTGATGACAGTCAGCCAGCCTGTGTACTTTTTTTTTTACATTTGTATTAAAAAGTAATACCCCTAAGCAGCAATATTCCCCTTGTTCTCTCTATTTTCTCAATTTTCTCTGTATTCTCATTGGGACAAACACAAACATCCACGTCCGAACCAGGATTCAAACCTGGGGTGCCTGTCATTGCAGCATGCTGTGCTAACCACTGCATCACGGAGGTCGACTAAACCACCACAGCTATCAAGTATTAGTAATTGGTATAGTATTGCAATGCGCAACCCTGGGAATTGGTCACAGATCTACTAACTGTTATGCCATCCAGGAAGAGAAGAATCAAGCTCTTGTTCAAATATTTCAGAACATGGTATTTTAGATAATTTAAGCATTGTGGCTGTGCAGTCATGCTTTTGGCTCTGGCTATGGGACATGTGCAGGTTGAGTCAACTGAGATATCGGCCTGTGTATCAGACTGTGAACACTCACATCATGATTAAATTGAGGAGCTATGAATGAGTAGCGTAACCCCATCATGAAAACCTACGACGACGACTTGGGGTTCATCGTGCTGACCAGACGTCACCCCGTAACTAGTTGGATGATCTCCCACCTCAGGGTATGATCAGGTGGGAGTGCAGCCGGCAGTTGGTAGGTAGGCTGGGCCCTCAATGGTCTGCTGCGGCACACGTTATGTATGTTTTCAGTTTAATCATTTCAAGGTGTGAGACCTTCATTGTCAATTCTGAACTATATTAACAGAAAATATTGAATAGTTTTTGACTCTGTGAACTAAAACAATACAAATTGAATGTTCCAATATATTACTATCAGGGAAAAATGTATTTCATTTTTAATATATATATATTTATAAACATAACCTGAAAAAAACCACCCAGGTTGGTTTTTTTTGAAAAAACAACAGGCAAAATTCCAACCCTGAAAATAACACTCCTTTAATTACATGTGTATTGCTTGCTATTGCAAACTGCAACAGACAACAATATTGCATGTGTACAGGACTTGCATTACATCAATTATTAGGGAACATTAGAACATGAAACTGATCTTACTGCCGACAACAATGAAGACTTGATAAGCGACAACGCAATCTTTAGCTTTGGGGCAATGCCAAATCAATTTATTTTGTAAGGTAAAGAGCTGAGTTGTGCACTGCAAGAGCATTGCAAAGAAGAAATTTTTGAGCAGTGAGATTATGCATTTCAAATTATATATTAATAGAAACTAAATAAGATTTTCCTCCCTGAGTGCATTGTACAGTCACTGACACTTCTGGGTTGTGACAATCCCATAGATTTTAAATGGAATCATTACAACCCAGAAGTGTCCATGACCATTACATAGTGTTGCTCGAAAACAATATTAAGGAATCATTTCTTAGAAATTGCATTACGAATATGCTTGTGAACCACTACAATGAACTGTTCAGTTGAGCACTCTTTCTCATTCTTCAAGAAACTTAAAAATTATTGATGATCATCTGTGTCACAACATAACAGTTGGGCTGAAAAGTTCGTAGGCTGACTCATAGATGGCGTTACTAGAATTAAATCCATGTGATTTTTACTTAGTACTAACATTCAAAAGATACGTGTATAAATTTCACAGCTGCCGGATAATTAGTTCGTGAGATATAGCATTGTGAGTGAAGCAGCTTTTGTTATTGTGAAAAAATGGATAAAAAAGAATTTTGTGTGTTAAAAAGCATTGCTTTTTGGCGAAAAAAAATACTGTTGAAGCCAAGGCTTGGCTTGATAAACATTATTCGGACTCTGCACCAGGAAAATCAACCGTTGAGAAGTGGTTTGCTAAATTTAAACGAGGCGAAGTGAGCATCGAAGACGATGCACGCAGTGGACGCCCCAAATAGGCTGTTACCGACTAAAACATCAAAAAAGTCCACAAAATAATTTTAAATGATCGTAAAGTGAAGTTGATCGAGATAGCTGAGACTTTAAAAATATCAAAGGAACGTGTTGGACATATTGTGCATGAATATTTGAACATGCGAAAGCTGTGTGCAAAATGGGTACCGCGCGTGCTCACAATCGATCAAAAGCAACAACATTTTGATGATTCGGAGCAATGTTTAGCGATATTCAACCGTAATAAAATTGCTTCCCCATCCACCATATTCTCCAGATCTGGCCCCCAGTGACTTTTTCCTGTTTGCAGACCTTAAAAGAATGCTCGCTGGAAAGAAATTTAGCACTGATGAAGAGGTAATCGCCGAAACTGAGGCCTATTTTGAGGCTAAAGAGAAATCGTACTATAAAAATGGCATCGAAAAATTGTATGACCACTATAATCGTTGTATCGCCCTCGATGCAACTATATTGAATAATAAAATAGAATTTTGTCAAAAAAATCTTTTTTACTATGTTAGCCTACGAACTTTTCAGCCCAACTGTTAGACAGACAATTCTTGTTGTCCTTTCTATGAATTCTGATATTACCTAGCTACTAGACTATGCAGATGGTATTGGTGAATTTGCACCAAAGAAAGCATGCTGTAAAACACTCATTGCCTGACTACTACTTGGAGAGTTCAATATGCATGTATTATTATTATTATTTGTGTAGTTAGTTCTTAGTGCATTATATTGTTTTCAAAATAAGTAGTGGCAAAGTTCCTTCTGCCAAGTGCCAAGTAGCTAAATTCTTTCATGTAATAATGGTTTTTATGATCTCGTAACCATAATGCCCTTGTATGGTATATAAAACCATTCAAAACATGTTTTCTTTAGGTATCATATGAAATGCTTGGGTGACATTTTAAGTGACATTTTGGTCATTTTTGAGTTGCAAAGTAAAATGTGCCATCCTTCAATTTTCGAGTGGAATTGCCATGTCATACAATTTGCATTGGATTCAGTGAAGCCTTCTGAAATTGGTAAACACAACACAAAAACAATGTATATATAGTTTCTAATAACCTTTTTCCTTTATGAACTCAGAAATTACCAAAATATCACTTACCATGTTTTACATCCGAGCCCTTCATACATGTGTTGGTGCTTTTATAATGTTTTTAGTCTTTGCATTTAAATACTATAAAAGGCCTAAGTGTTTGTCCTTTGATTCATTAAATTACTATTATCAGACCACTTTTCTACTTACCCACAGTCTACAACTGTGGGTAAGTAGAAAGTTATAAAGTATAGTGTGGGTAAGTGTCATTGCTGTTAATGTTTTTTTTTACATACACTTAGTGTATCTCTCATTACTCCCCGATCACTACATTGAACGTCAGTACCAAAATTGCAGCATTTTAAATGTTTTCTTTCTTTCTTTCAGGCATTGTACCATGGAAGGTTCATTTATTCAGGGTTCACCATGCCTTTTTATAAACGAATGTTGAACAAGAAACTGACCATGAAAGACATTGAATCTATAGATCCAGAATTTTACAATTCTATAATATGGATCAAGGATAATAATGTGGATGAGTGTAGTTTAGAACTGTTTTTCAGTGTAGATTTTGAAATTCTAGGACAAGTGATACATCACGAACTTAAAGAAGGTGGAGACAAGGTCAGAGTTGTAGAGGAGAACAAAGACGAATATATGAGGTATTGTGATAGTGCTAACTATTATAATATAGATAGTGTAAAATGGCTACTAATTGGTGGATATTTGTCCAGTTAATCTATGCTTTGGATGTTTAAGGATAGGTCTGAAGTAAGATATGAAATAGTGGTTTTGCTGTTGTATCCATACAATATTTGTCTTTCTAGTTTGTAAGTTCAAGTATAGAAGAAAAACATCGTGCAATATTACAGAATGTAAGTAAACGAGTGGACTAAGTTAGAGAGGCAGACCATATATTCCACTCACTCTAGAGGAGGTATTAGAAGGTGTGAAGATGTCTTATCATTGTTGTCATTTCGTGTAAGGATTCCCACATGGAAAAGACACTGATTGTGAGTGAGAAATTAATTTTCATACCGGATGTTCAAAAGGTGGCCTTGCCATATCTGTAGCAATGCTGAAATCCTATCCCCGATCTGTGTTCCCTTGTCCATCTGTTGGGAGATGTAGTGGACGTACTATTGACAGTTTCTGGTCTTTTGCCAAGGGAGGGGATGAACTTTCTTTAACTACACAGTGCGGCAATTTGAAATCGAGACTATTTTTATATTTTTTTTTGCTCTGTAGGTTGCGCCACTGTGCAAGTGTTCTGTGGTATCTCACGAACAATCGAGGCAGAGCTTGTTGACCTTAAGCGACATTGCCACTTGCGGCATAGTTGAATGGAATGGGGGCACGTGTTGTGAAAGTGCATCGTGATTTCAACATGGAACAAAGAGCAAACATCAAGTTTTGTGCGCTCTTGGGTAAAACTGCTGCGGAAACGTTTCACATGTTGTAGCAAGTCTATATAGGGACAATTGTTTATCCTATACGCGTGAATTTGAGGTGAATTTGAATGTCTCAGGCATTTCAGTGAAGGACAGGAGCCAATTGAACACGACAAGCATCCAGGTGTAGCAGGGACAGTGAGAACACCAAGATTGGTTGAGAAAGTGAGGACAATCATTACTGAAGACTGAAATTTGAGGCAGACTGTTACTGCTGCATTTTATCTTGAGGTACTGAAACGTTTGATGCAAGGAATAACACGTGTGAGGCCCGACTATCGGGATGATGGCAGCTGGGGGTCTGCTTCATGACAGTGCCCCAAGACACAAGACTGTGATTGCGAAGAACTTTTTGGCCCTAAGTCGACTCTTTATGTTGTCACACCCTGCCTACTCACCAGATCTGGCTCTGTGTGATTATTTTTTATTTCCTATACCAAAATCTGCACTGAAAGGTTTTATACTTTTATGATTTACCAACAATCAAGAAGGCTACGACGTGGATTTTAAACAGTGTTACACAAAACTAATTCCAGCAATCCTTTCATGCACTGGTAGGCATTGCGCTATGATGTGTGGATGCAGGAGGGTCCTACTTTGAATGATCCCTGGTAACTAACTTTCTATGAAGACTTGTTTATTTTTTGCAGCACCAGTCTCGATTTCAAATTGCCGCACTGTGTATGTCTGCTTCTGTATTTGTACTAGGGATGGGCCGATATGAAATTTTGGCCGATACTGATGAAGTACCGATCTGATATAAAATTAGAAATGGTCCTTGAAGAACCTGAAAGGCTCATTGACCTCCTTAATAAATGTGTATTTCGAGGTGACTGCAGTGAAAGAGAAGTTGCATATTTAGACATTTACTTTTTTAGAGAGTAGGGCATGGAGATTATCCATAAAAATTATAACAAAATGGCAAAATTTTGCACTAAATTATCAGATATTTATCGATATATCGGATTGGTAAAATAATCGGTAATTTTACCAATAAACTGATACACCGATATGCCTATAGAGTACCGATAGAGTACCGATTAATCGGTCCCATCTAATTTGTACCTTATCTGTATTATTGTAGGAAGTGGTGTGGAAGATGCAAGATTGCAGTATACAAATATTAATTGGAGTTCTATGATGTGAACATTTTTATAGTTCTCTAGTATAAGTGTTATGCATTATACTGGATTGTAGAGGCAAGAATAGTTTTAAAAAGTGAAAATGAAAATGCTTTATATATTTATACAAGTGCTGGTGGTACTAACATACACACACACAAAATGTACTTGCATGTCCACATATATATATATATTTTTTTTTTCATTTGGTTAATATTGTCACTATCCACATCAGAACTCGTAGTTATCAGCTTCACAGACTTCCATTCTGCGTTGTTATGCTGATGGCTGCTAGGTCCACTGCAGTTTGTGGATTGTCTGCTGTATCGTCTGTCACCATTTGGTTTTGCCTACTCCGGCTTGCTTTCCATTGCTGCCTGGTCATGTAAACCAACTTAAGTGTGTGTGTGTGTGTGTAGGGTGAAACTGTAGCCTCAGTTTGCATTGCAATAGTGTAAAGAAATACAAAATTGCTGAGATTATCTTCTGAGTGCTTATGATCATGGTTGAGCAGTTGGATGGTTCAAGGTGAGTCAAAGTGTAACTTGATGTTTTGAGACCATGGGCATATCAAAAGGCATATTTTCCCAACTGCGAAAGGCTGCTACTTTCAGAGAAACAGCCTTGTGTGTTGTTGGGAAAGGAATACAACAGACCCAAGAGGATAAATATTTAGCCCAGTTAGTGAAATGTAGCAGAAGTGCTGCTCGTGCACAGTTGCAAGAAGAGCTTGCACATATCCCTCAGAAACATTTTATATTGACCGAATAATGTTGACTTGCATCCTTGGCAGCCTGTTAAATGTGGTGTTATATCTCCATCATCCTGCTGTAGTGAGCATTGTGAAGAGACCAACAGGCTTAGTCAAAGGTCGTGTTCTTGGACAAATTGTGGTTCAATGTTACGAGCAATTCTGGACATCAACTCATGTGGAGAGAAAAGGAATACATTAGTGAGAACAAGACATGTCTGAAGTTGATTATGATGATGGTGAGTGAAGGCACAGAATACACAGAATGGCATTTGTACTTCCTGCACATGAATGGCATCCAATATGCCTGGGACTCTTTTTGGAGGATGTGTTGCATAGAGAAAACGACCACCATGGACCTCGCTGAGATATTGAAACTGTTTAAAGGAATAGTTTAACAACATGCCAACAGAACTCCTGAGCATTTGCTGTTTGAGGTGCTCTTATGCCACCATATCTGCTGACATTCGCAAGGAGAATAAGGTGCATTCCAGCACTGGAAACTGCGTTGAAGGGATAAATACGATTAAGCTGTATAACAAGTAATTAAAGTAATTTTGTAAATAGTTCGGTTCCTTTACGCATAACCTCATGTTGGACTTCCTGGGGTAGTATCCACAGAAGTTTTTACACATGTATGTGTTCCCTAGCAATTGCCAAACAGTGTAGAAATACTAAAGTGGTAAAAGTATTGGCATTTTTACTGATAACGTGCATATTGTGTAATGCCTATATTGGCCAGTGCAGCAGTCAACCTGCGAGAACTTCGCCAAATGAGGGCAGGCAGGGGAACGGAGAAAGACTTGTCCATTTACAGATTTTAGGAGTAGCAAGAAGTCTTCCGCTGCAGTCAGTGTCCTTGTGGAAGTTGGAAGTGTGACTTGAATTGCTGCACCTGTTACAGCAAGACCAGGGTACACTCCCCCACCCTAATAGTGGAGTCTCCATCCACACTTCCGTCTGAGGTCTTCTCGTGAGCTGATAAATGTCTAAACTCTAATAAATAATTAAGGTTGGGTTAGGCTAGATTAGTGTGTGTACTTTATCCCATTGGCCAATATAGCCATATCAAGCCATAAGTTTATAAATAAAACCACTGATAATTTTACTGATCTGATATTTCAATAAATAGTATGTAAATGTATGCACAATTTTACCATGTTATTGCTTTTATGTATATTGAAGATGTTGCCTGGTTACTTGTATTAAAGAGGTGAATGAACCATTCAATGTCTTCATAGAATGTTTGCCATCAGTACAATTTTGAAATTGGAAAATGGCTTCATCAGTATCTTATTTCATATTGGTTTATTCCTAATTCAGAGAAATCACTAATTTTCAACTTGCTGACAGCTAGTGTTGGGTGATATATTGAGAAAATATCATGCAGGCAATATCAACTAGACGATACATATTGTCATGATATTTTGGTGATATATATCGTGTCGGTGATATATCATCATGATATTTTAGCAATATATATCATGGAGGTGATATATTGCTGATATCAAGATACAGAAAAAATATCGTATTGTATCGTCTGTGACGATATTTTCTTGATGACATATCGCAATTTTAAATTACCGATATCGTCCATCCCTACTGACAGCTACAAGTATCGAGAGTAACCAATAAGGGTGTGATACCAGGAAAGTGATAATCAGTTGAACCTTAACCTGATACTTGCCAATTGGTAATCAGTTTAATCATTTGGAATCAAGAAATTGAAATTTACATATTAAAGAATTAGTTTGTTTGTTCATCTATGTGGCACTGTGTTGCTCTCTTTCTCCAGACTGATGACTGAATGGCGCATGACCAGGGGTATTGAGGACCAGACCAAAGCTTTCCTAGATGGCTTCAATGAAGTTGTACCTCTTGAATGGCTCAAGTACTTTGATGAGAGAGAATTGGAGCTTATGCTGTGTGGCATGCAGGACATAGATGTCGAGGATTGGCAGCGAAACACAATATATAGGCACTACACAAGGAATAGCAAACAAGTCATTTGGTTTTGGCAGGTGGGTTGATATAGAGTATTATTCATGTTGAGGGGAATAAACAATGCGGTTGATAATATAAGACGTAAGCGAGTTACTAAAGATATATCCGTGAAACTTACTTGTAAATGTTCTCTTGCACGCGCAGCAGACAAAATGTCTACACCAGCACCCCTAGCGGTAGTCGAGAGAACAACAACAGGAACCGGAAGTCAACCTAATAGTGAAGCATCAAGTTCCCAAGTGGACTGTGGCAGAGGCCACCGAAATTAATAGAACATTTACAAGTAAGTTTCGTGGATATATCTTTAGAAACTCGCTTACTTAATTGCACTTTTATTAAAGTTGTATACTGAAATGTTCACATGCATTATCAACAGAAAGAGGGAAATTTCATTTAGAATATTAATAGCCCCAGTTATGAGAATGGACATGTTACAAAAAGTCGCAGGAGTTTAAGGGCATAAAATGAATTATGCTAACTGGTTGTTCCTAAAGTCTCTTTCCATTGGAATCGTGAATTCTTTCTTGCACAAAATACATGGAGTGGAAGGCAGATTTGTTAAGATCGTTGTGAAGATGGTCTGCTAGTCGCTTCAAATGGAACTGTTTAGGAAAATACAATATATTTTAAGAAAAAGTGATATGTAACATGCACAAGGTGAGTGAACCTGTAATCATTCTTAAAATGCAATTTAAGTTAGCAATAACATCTGCAGTAGAGTTTATTTCTTTCAAAGGAGCATTATCCCACTAAATGCTATGTGGAAACTTTCCACAAGCAAAACATGCAAGTGACGCTTTCATCCATTTTCACTTAGTACATTCCTAAAGATGACCAAATTACTGAGGTTCCATAATGTTTTTGTCAGAACAGATAATCTAGCAATTTGTTATGACTTACGAGGACATGCCCAATGTTAATGTGCTTTTATTTCAACAAAAAGTTTCCTCTCCTTATGTTCTCATTGTGATTTAAATCTATTCTTCAGTACACAGGTAGAAAACCACAACTCAAGTGTATAGTAACTCTTGTGACTCCCAAAATTGTATAGTAAATAACATTGAAACTCTTTGGAATGTTGAGGCTATATATCTTATTATTGACCTGTACACTTAATATTGTTTAATTTTCTGTACATTTGAGTAAATCATATTCATTGCTGTATTTCAGTTTGTAAAGCAGACAGACACAGAGAAGCGAGCACGGCTACTGCAGTTTGTTACTGGCACATGCCGTGTTCCTGTTGGAGGTTTTGCAGAACTCATGGGTGAGTAGTTAAAGCAGTATTAACTATGTAAAAATATTTTTAACCCTTCTTTACATGCAGTTCATACGGTTAATTTAAAACTCACCTTTGATCCAAGTTCAATTCTGTAGATAAGGTCTGAAAATTTCTGTTTTGATTCAGGATTGTGATAATTGGATAACTACATGGCCAGAAGTAACATACTCTGGTCTAGGTACCTCTTACCCTAACAATAGGACTTCACATTAACCACTTGTCAGGTTTTAGTTCTCAAAGGCCTTCTTCTTCATAGAGTAACAAGAATGGCAGAAGAAAGGCACCAGTTATAGAAATTTGCAATTGTAAATAAAAATAATTATAAGCCCTTCATGTATATACAGGGTGGGCACAAAGTCGCTTTCCCCAATAAATGAAGAAATTAGTATTTTGGCACAAAGTCGTTTCCCCAAAATACAAATTTCTTCATTTATTGGGGAAAGCGACTTTGTGCCCATCCTGTATTAGATGTAAAGAAGGAGATTCAGTTTTTTCAGATTATAACAAATAAATAAAGGGTTGTGCGTAGGAAATAAAGCCAACCTGGTGTAGGGTACATAAAACCAATCATTCTTTTTTATTTACTTATCACACTTCAATATTCAGGAATTAAAAAAAAAGTTTGAAATAGACAATGGAGAAATGAATTTTCAAACTTTTTAAATTTTTATATTGAGAATGCAATTTCCTTCCTTTCGGCACATAAAACTAAATATGAATCCTGTGGTTTGAATTTTATTCTAGCGTATATAAACTCTTTATCATAAATATTGATGAAGAATATGATGCTTATTTCTGATCTTATATTGAAACTGGTATGAGAATTGTTCGAATTCATAGGTGGGGTTTCAATTTTTATGGCAAAAAATTTATTTAAGGCATAACTTACACCACATGCCATCATTTCATTAAGTAATAAAGACCAGTTTTGGCATGTACTTACTTTGTTCACTAGCTTTCACCACTTCATGTGGCTTCCTCAGGAAATAGGACAAGAATATTAAAAATTTAAGACATGGGAAGGTGAGTTAGGTTAAAAAGATAAAACACAGTGCAGTGCCCTGTCACTCCTTCCTACTCCATGTCTGGCTGGCAACTGACTGTCCTATCCAATATGGCTGCCTGGCTGACAGGAAGTAAACATGGCTGCACTTCCTGTTGGTCATTTGTTTATTGTGATGTGATTGTCTGGATTCCACACAGAAACACCGCACTTTTTTTAGTAGAAAAAACTACTACTACATCATGCCAAAACTGGTCTTTATTACTTACAAAAATTTTATTGTTTTTAAATTTATTTGTGGCATGAAAACTTACTTTTAATTTGATTAAAAAAAGTGATAATGGGCAAATTATTTCTCCAGTTTTCTTTCCTGTTTCCAAAATCTCTAATGCAAATTCTATCTGGTACTCACTTTCTTACCTTCAAAAGTTTCATCATAGTCATGTATGATAACATTAATACTAGGATGATAATGATAAACATGAGAAATCATCATAATTTTGAAAATCGTTTGTAATTTTTTTAAATCTCAAAGTTCGACTTTCATAAATAGTACCAACTTTATTTTCCTATGTGTGTTTCATGCTATGTATACCTAGTCATATCATAAATTCTGTTACAAAGTTAATAATGAACTACAGGCACAGTGAGCAAGCTAATGTATTAATATTTGGATGTTACAAAGGTACAGGTCTTGCCAACACACAGCACCAATCACTGTTCAAAATGGCCACCTCTGGCCTTCACACAGGCCCAAAGTGTCTGAGGCCAGTCATCGATTGCAGAATGCACGGTCTGTAGGGGAAAGTCCACCACTGCTTTCACAAGAGAACGCTCGAGACTTGCAAGGTTTGGATGCCTCTTCCTACAGACCATGCCCTCCAAAATGGACCACAACCTCCACGGCTCATTGTTGAACATGGTGTGGGTCAACGATTTCACAAGTGGCTCCAACACTGTCGCTTGGTACACTTTTGCAGATGTTTTCACAAGATGTTCACGAAGTGGAGGCTGTTATGCCATCGCCCCACCAAACATAACTGAGGCGGGATGATGACCTCTGAGGATCCATGGCGTATTTTCAGGAGCTTGCCGGGATGTCAACGCATAAACACGGGTAATTTTGACGATTGTAAGACTCTTCAATCGTGAAGATTTTTTTGTCCATGAAAAGGATCCTCCTGTGGCCACCATTTGTGTAACGCTGAAGGAGTCGTTTTGTTTTCTCCTCTCTCTGGACCTTAAGCTGTGGAGTGAGAAAGTGACCAGTACTTCGCCAATATAGTGCGGAGTCCTAGGTCACTTCGGAGCACACACGACATAGACATTTTCAAAATGTTTAGCTCTAAAGCCATCACTGCTTGTTTCCTAACAGGATTTCGTCGAATCCACGGCACCACTGCTTTCACGAGCTTCTGGCTCCTCACGCTGCGAGGTCTACCTTTCCTGGGGTGGTCCTCAATTGTTCCTGTGTCACAGTATCTGTTGATGGTCTGATGCACGAACATCCTGCCGATGGTGATTTGCCAACTTTGTGCAGTGCGATTACTGCCACACGGTTCTCATATACGCCCCACTCCATTCAATGCAGTGAAATTCCCCTTTCCGCTACCACAGCCACACACACAATGATACTGGTTGTTGTTTGATCCAACATTGTGGGGTTACCTTGCCAACCAGTGTTGCCATCCCTGTTTAAACTTTGTAACAGAATTTATGATATGACTAGGTATATTGTAACATTAGCTTTCTGCACATGTGACAGTCAGTCAGTTGTGAAATCAAGAAATTCACAGTGTATAATTTATAAACCTGCTGGCAAAACCTTGGATTTGATAAGTGTTAGTTTTCTGCATGTTACACTAAATGAAAGCATGTAATTAATATTTTTTTTAAAGTGTTGCAAGAATTTCATGAACCAAGCAATCCTGGTAATTTAATTATTGTAAAAATTCAGGGTGTGGTAGGAAACTGCTGCAGAGATCTGTTCTAGTTGAGTATCACTTCCATTTATCACTTTATTGTAAATTTGCTGTTAATTTTACTGATTTGCTATTCCTATAGTCTTTAATTGAATTGAAATCCAGACATTTTTTATTTTCTTAATTAATATAAAGGAATTTTCACAATCTTTGTAAAGTAAATATTAGTACATCCTTAATTGCTTGCAAATATCTACAACATGTAGTATAATAAATTCTTGTTTTTACTTTGCTTAACAGGGAGTAACGGTCCACAGCGATTTTGCATTGAAAAGGTTGGAAAAGACACATGGCTTCCTCGATCACACACATGTTTCAATAGGCTAGATTTACCACCTTACAAAAGCTACGATCAGCTGGTTGAGAAACTTAACTATGCAATTGAAGAAACTGAAGGCTTTGGACAAGAGTAAATAAGCATTCGTGTGACCTTTGGGAAAGAATTGTGGCTTTTGGGGTTTGATAAAGCTGGGCTTGTGAAATGGTTATCTGATATGTGGGGAAGCTGCATCCACCCCATCCCTCAGTCAAACTGGTACCTGCGCTGTGAAGCTTGCTTCAAAGAAAAGTGACTAACACTACATACTGTACAGTGTATTTTATTATTGAATGGGTTATAAATACTTTATTTGACTGTATGATTTTGATTTTCTTCTGTCGCATTGTATTGTAACACACATTTCAGGGTAATTTAATTATTGTAAAAATTCAGGGTGTGGTAGGAAACTGCTGCAGAGATCTGTTCTAGTTGAGTATTTTCAGGAATAAGAAAAAAAATCGTAAATTCTTAAGTATGTTCTAATGAGTTCCTGTCCTATGGTTAAACCTGTTGATGTTTAACCAGTGATATTATGGAGGAAAATTATTATTATTATTTGTACAAATATGCAGGTGGGATCCTGCTAATGAAGACATACATATTATTATATTATTGAATGGAAATTGTTTCCAAAGACTGTCATTGCATCTGAGTGCAGTTTGTAATGATTTTTTTATCCTCCTAGAGGATTGTCTCTTCCATTGTGATGACTATTGTGAGGATTAAGTAAGTGTGTGCATATTATATTGTAAATACCTGCTATCCAAAGAGCTGTAAATATGAGTTTACGAAAGATGATGTAACAATGAGAAATCTTGGTTATATTTTTCATGACTTTTATTCATATCATGAAAACTGGTGTTGATTCCTGTTGATCTGGTCACATTGAATATTTATAATCAGATGCCCCATTGATGGAAGTTTGTTCATATTAGCTTATAGACCTAGCGCTTGGATGGATTGTACATGGAGATAGATATGAAAAATGGCTCTAATGTATTCTATAGCTTATATTGTTGAACATTGTACAAATGGGTTAAAGATTATTTTTTAAAAAATAAACATAAAATTGCATAATTTATGTAAATTTATTTTTTTATTGTAAAGAAATTCGCAATGATACAAAATAGACAAATAATACATGTAATGCCTTTTCCATTCATCAAATTGTAGTTAGTTGAATTCACTTAATTTTATTTACCAGTGGAAAACAGAAGTGACTAGTTGTTTTAATCTTATCAATATTCGATATAATTTACAAACTTAGATTGTGCACTATATTTAGCAGCTTTTGAATGGAATTTATTATCATTGTAATAAAATCAACATATCTTTGTAGGATGCAACAATAATTTTGCTGCAGTTTATTAGACGAACTAAAAAATGATTTTGTTTTGTTTTAACTTCCACAAAATGGGCGCACAGCAATCATTGAAGTTCAGATATGTATATAGGAGGAACCCTCAAAATGAATTGAAAAGGAAGAAATTTTGTGAACATGTAAATAATTGATATGTAAGTATACAGTATGTAATAAATTTGTAGTCACATAAACAGCACGAAGCATCATTCTTCCTCACCCACTTTAATATTCAGTATCCCATTGTGGAGTCAATTGTATGATGATTTATGAAACAGAGTTTCAGATATTATGAAGATTAACCCTGGAAGGATGGACAGGTCTTTTAGACCCAGTTTTAATTTTTTTTTCTACCCCAAATAAATAACTGGTTTCCATACCTTTTTAACAGTTGCCAAGATCTTCAAAACCATATAGTACATTAATTTCAATACTGGATAAGTTTCATCAAATATACAGTGCTGTCCAAAATTAATTGGGACAAGCATAAAAAAAAACTCATTTTCAGAATTTAAGGGATTTAATGTAACAACTGGATTGACACTATATCTATCGTATTTTTAGTATGAGATATAACCACCTTTGGCCTGCAGGACTTGCTGAACTTGCTTGGGCTTGGATTCAACACATTTTGCTTAACTTCGTCATCTTGAAACCACATTTTAACAACAGTGGATAGGAGACGTCCTATTGTTGAGGAGTCTCTTTCCCACCCAGTTCTTCATTTATATCTGGGGAATTTCCTGGCCAATCTAGGACACGTATTCCATTATCCCACATGAATTTCTTGACCAATTTCAATGTATGGCTCGGAGCGAGATCCTATTGGAAGATTCCTTCCCCATCTGCAAAGGTCTGAAGAACTGGTACTACTTTTCTTGACAGTATTTCAGTGTACTTTGTGAGGCCATCATTCCCTGAATAGGTACAAGATTTTCTGGCCCACTAGATGTAAAATATTCCCAAAATGGAGGGTGTTTTACACTTGATTTTGTTGAGGCCTCAGTGGTTTATCATTGCTTCGTTGCACTACAGCACTTTTGATTCATTGCACTACAAAATGAGTTTCATCGGAAAACTTTCATCTTTAGTGGTGAAATTCCATTAATACACTCCAGTATTGGTATTTTTTCACCCATTATACACGTTTTATCTTCATTGCATGGGTTAACAGTGGCCTTCTGATGGTTATCCGTTCTCTCTGTCAAGCTTCCAGTAACCTTCTACACATTTCTTGAATCAATATGGACTCCAGAAGCTATCAACCCTCTCTGTAGATCCTGGCTTGTCTTTTGGGGATTGATTTCATTGTTTCTCAGCAGCCATGTGTCTGTTCTGGATGTCGTTTTCCATTTTCTACCACATTTTCCTTTCCATTTAAGAATGAATGACCCAAATTGTTAGTAGTCATTGACAATACGACCCACAATGAACTTTTCAACACCAACTTTTGCAACAATATATCTAACTGCCATTGAATTTCCCCCCTTAGTGCAACAATCATTGTCCTCTTCCTTGCAGAGATATCAATCACTTAACACGAAGCAGAATACAGCCAGACACTCCAGTGCTTTACAACACATCCTATGGCTGGCTACATTTTCTAGTTCACAAGTGAGGCTTACATCTATCACCACCAGGCTATCATTGGTCTGTCAATTGTTACAGCAAGTGAACATGTAGAAGATCAACAACTATACTAGTCAACTGATGGGAAAGTGTTCTTAGCTTTGCTCTCTGAGCAAGTACTCTTCGCAACATCTTATTTGTCCACCCTGAAAAAATTCAGTGTCCTGAATTAGATCTTGCCCTTTCTCATTCAAGAGTGAGATTACGGAGTCTGCTACATTTGGGCTGAATCATACCATTCGACACTACCTTCCAGAAGTTTTTCCTAAGTTTCAATTTTGAGAAAGATTGTTATTTTTTTGTGGTTGTTACTTGAAGAATAGGAATCAAACAAGGCTGTACATGATACAGAGAACACTGGAAGCTAATGTAGAGCTATCAAGGAGAAGAAACTTTGCCAAAGCACTTGATTTCAGATTGAAGCACAATCCTGAAACTTAGAACTTGATCAGGAAATTCGGAAGATAAATCGTCTTCGTGCCCGTTACAGAGGGCAATAGCTGCATCTGAAGTTGTAGGAAGAAAGGAAGAACTGCTAATATTATCCATACCCTTCTTCAGTTTAAAACACTGGAAGCATTTAAATACCACATACTTTGCTCCGTGGCAGTTTGAGGTGCTTTATCATTAACATATTAAAATCGGGTAGACTATGCAAGGTCACGAGACAGAAGAAAAGCCAAGACAAAGTGCTATTTATTCAAAAAAATAATAAATGGATAAAAATGTCCAAGCAATTTTTGCGTTAATGTTAAACTAGAATATAAAGCCAGATAAAAAAAAGTTAATTTTATTGCCCACAAAAAAAAATAGCCTTTTCTATCTTTCTCACTTCCATTTATTACGTTTTTCCTATCAACCTCATGGGACGCGAGGCCCCTATATGCGCGAGGTCCAGGGTGGTCGCCCACTTCACCCACCCCTTGCTATGCCAATGGTTATACAACTTCAAGGCACCTGCGCCTAGCAGAAATTCAAATATTTCCATGGGGAGTGAAATATAATGGCCATTGGCAACGCTTACAGTAGTGCTCGCGTCTACCTGCAAGAACTACATCGAGTCTCACGGGTCTTCTTAAGATCCTGGTAATAGAAAAACCTAGCAGGCATCCATGCCTGAGCACAACTGTGACGTGAAGCTCGCTTGAGCGATGACGAACATCTGGGCTTGACGTGCATGTTGCATATTATTGTAGGCGTGCCTCCTCAGAGATAGGTTTTTTCCGGGTCTTGTTTAGGTCTCTAGTCATGTCCCATCAACTAATACCTTGATCAACCAACGCATGTGTATTTATTTAACTAGACTATATTTACACCTAGATGTGGCAACATGGACTCGCAAAAAGTAACCACAAAATTGCCTCTAGTACAGTTGCAAGACTAAGTATTGCATGCATATTTAATTCAATTTTTTTTTCCAGTTGGGTCAGCTGACTACTATTCACGATTTCCTTAAATTTTAAAAATGGAAGAAAATGCCAGAAGCCTTGTGTTTAATGTATTTTATGTGTGATTATTTTAATATCAACTATTAATAATTGTAATACAGCATGTTATTTCACTAGTTGTTAGTCTTGTCAGTAGTAATAAAGAAAAGAAAGGAAAGTACTTCATTTTGTGACTTGTGTACACTAACTGGTTCCATTATTTTGTGAAAGAGAACCTTTTGCAGATGAAGGCATTTTCCTCTAAATCTGCTTCATACTATAAAATCAGAAAATCAACTTTTTTTTTTCCAAAAAGGTGGGTGGTTACAACAATATTTTTTGCAATCTGTACAAAGCCAGTAAACAGTTTCCTTTCATCCATAATGATAATTAATAATAATGAGGTATCAAAGACTTTACAAATATCAATCTTGAAAAGAACAAAAAAAAAAAAAAAACCTTTGCCTTTATTAAAATAAGATGGGGTTTTGGCACCAATTCACAAAAGTATGCATCAAAAGAGGTTTATTTAAACGGATTTTAGAAAAAATTATAACAGCTCATTAGATCTGACAGATTCTTTATTAGATATCACTCCTGTCAGAAATGCTGTACGCTCATTAATCAATAAAAACCAACAACAAAATTTGGACACAATCATTGATGACTTGTGCACAAGTATATAATTTCTGAATGTAGATCTCCATGGCAGTCACTGTGTTTTTCCAACTAGTACCTGCAAAAACTGACAATTACTACTTGCACCTATGCCTTCTCAACAGGCATCTGTACAACCAGGATCCCAAATTTAGGTGGGATGCTTTCTCAAACCACTCTGCCACTTCCAGTATGCTGGCTAAAACATTTGAATGCTTCCAACATTTAAATTTAGAACCACTTATTGGGTAGAAAAATTTATTTTGATCAAACAACAAGTCTTGAACTTTCTGACTACACCGAAACAAGCCCAAAGGTTCGGATATAGGTTGAATATAAATTCCATCAGGGTTTTTGATCCATCCTAGCACAGAAAATCCCCAAACCTCAGAAGTATTGTCCGTCACTGTTTAGGCATTTATCCCATTGTGACACCAGTCTCAAATGGCATGCTCGTAGAACTCCTTTGGCTGCTGTTGGAACCACTTGCGCACATACTCCTTGACGTCATCGTCCGATTGAAATCGTTGTCCCCTCAGTGCTTTTTTGAGCTCACCGAAGAAGTTGAAGTCACATGGGGACAGATCTGGACTATAGGGGAGGTGGCTCAGGACTTCCCACTTGAAATTTTCCGACATTCCTTTGTTGCGTTGGTTGTGTGTGGTTTAGCGTTGTCATGCAATAGGACGACACCACGAGAAAGGTGACTGGGACGTTTCGCTTTGATTGCCTTCCTGAGCTTTGTTAAAGTTTCACAATACCACTGGGCATTGACAGTAGCTCCATGCTCCAGGAAGTCGACGAGGAGTGGCCCCTTGCGATCAAAGAAGAACGAAAGCATGACCTTGCCAGCACTAGCATGAAGGGTCTTGAACTTTTTTGGTGGAGGGGAAACTGCATTCTTCTACTGACGACTTTGCCGTTTCGACTTGGGCTCAAAGTGGTGAGAGGAAATCGTCCCCAGCGATTGAAGAGACATGTCCATGCGACAGGCCTCTTGTTCCGGTGCCAACTGATGCAGGACCCATTGAGCACACACTTTACGGAACTTCAACGTGTCCTTGATGATTGTGTGGACCGTACCAAGACAGCCCAACTGATGCTGAAATGTCATCCACTGTTACACAACGGTCTGTCTTGATGAACTCATCCACTTGCACAACTTGCTGGTCTGTGACACACTTCGGTGTTCCACTCCACATGTCGTCCCCCAAGCGACATGCATCCTTCGCGAAAGCGTTTGTTCCACTCCTGCACTCTTGCCTGGGATATACAGTGCCCCCCATATATCCTTTCCATTCGTCAATGGATTTCATGACTCCCTACACCTTCCGCTGACAAGAAGCGCACAACACCCCGCTGCTCCTCTTTGGATGCCTCCATTACTCGTCGCAGTCAAATACGGAATGACTGGACGCGGCCGCTGCTCGCTTAGCAGCCTTTGCACATACCTTGCCAGACACGTAACGCGATCTAGCAGGAAAACACGTGCGAATCAGTTTCGTCACACCTGCACTTCCATTTCGGGCCCATCGCCCCATTTCTAACTACCATAGTTTTGGTGTAATATCCTCTGCCTCATTATTTATTGAATGAGCCTCGTATGTGAACATAAAAAAGGTAGAACTTCATGCCATTTGTTGTTAGCATCATCATAAATGACAATCCTATTGTCTAAATACAAATGAAAAGTTATGCATCTATACAATGGTCTTCTATCATTTTTAAACTTTTATATGAGGCATGATCAGAAGGAAAAAAAACACCTACTGCAAATGGACTCACGTGAAACTATACTTCATGGACTAATTCTTAACATAGTCTCCTCCCTGGTTCAGGCATTTATCCCATTGCTTCACGAGGTTCATGATGCCTGTCTCATAGAACCCACAGTCCTTGTCGGAGTCCAACACTTGCTTCATGCTTGACATCATCATTAGAATGAAACCAGCACATTGATGTGCCTACAAACATATCATTGCTTCTTTGAAGAAGCATTTCAGAGGATGTCGGTTTTACTCGGAGCAAGCAAGTGTTGGGCTCCGACAACACCAACAGCACCCTGAGTTCTGTGAGAGAGGAATCATGAACCTCAAGAAGCACTGTGATAAATGATGATAAATGACTGAACCGGGGAAGAGACAATGTTAAGAAGTAGTATGAAATATCCCTTCACGTGAGTCCATTTATATTAGTCTAATTAATACTTACTGGAATTTGCAGGCTTTGTGTTATTTTTTTCTGATCATCCCTTGTATTAATATTTTCTAATTTAAACAATGTGAAATTGTTAGTGCTCAAGCATTGGTATCGAATTGGAATTCACTCGGTCCTATACATGTATTAATATTTAAACAAAATTATATTTCATGTTAGGGGGAATAAAAAACATTGATAAAAAGTAGGGGCATGCATATTTCGTTTTTGACGAAAAAACAAAATTTGAAAAAACACATTGTAGTGTTAATTTTTCATGTTTTTGAAAGGTGTGAGATGCATTTTGTGACCATGTTTTGTCACGAAATAATGCGAAATGAACTGCAAAAAGCGAAATTAACTCTTAAACACGAAATTTAGGGTTTATTCACAGACACGACACCTTCCGAGGTCTGAATTATCCTGAGAGTTATGCAATTCCCGGAAAATTGATTAATTCTGCTGTTAATATTGGAGAAGCAAAACTGGACTCTTTTACACAGAAATAAACTTCATACTCTGATAACTACATAAATGGGCTATTAGAAGTGAAATGTTAATTCTGTGGAATAAGTGTAGTTTTTAAATCAAATTTAGGATTATATTCACAATTTTAAAACCAAAATGTCTTTTTATATACCACTTTTCATCCAATTTTTCACCGCTATAACACCGATATTTTATTTTATTTACCGCTTTTGAACCCGAAATTGACTCAGTTTTTGTACCGAAATTTTGCTTTTTTTATTTACCAAAAATATGTGCCTCTAATAATAAGACGTAAGTGAGTTACTAAATTATTTCCGCGAAACTTACTTGTAAATGTTCGAATAACCATCCAAGTGTTAGGTCTATAAGCTAATATGAACAAACTTCCATCAATGGAGCATCTGATTATAAATATTCAATGTGACCAGATCAACAGGAATCAACACCAGCCATACATGATGTGCCTGACCACTGTCAAAGAGACGCATGCAATTATGCATTTTCAACACGATCTGAATATCGAAAGTGGTCGGGCACATCATGTTTGGCTCCCACTATTGCAACCACATAAACCTATCACACACAGCAGACGAACTAGCTACACCAGCACTCCTAGCGGTAAGCTAGGAAACAACAGGAACCAGAAGTCAACCCAACAGTGAAATTACAAGTTCCCAAGTGGATGGTGGCAGAGGCCACCGAAATTAATCAAACATTTACAATTAAGTTTCGTGGAAATAATTTAGTAACTCAGTTACGTCTTCTTAAAATTATATTGTTAGCACATGGTGTGAAAAATGATTGTTCTCCTTTGGGGAAGTGATATAGGTAAGTAATATTTATGTAGGTGATGACTCTCCTTCCAATCTGCAGTAGATTAATCTCAAGATCAATGGAATAACAAGCAAATCTTAGGTTCAAGGTACTTCATTTCTTTATTTAAAAATAATAAATAACAAAATAAAAGCTTTATTTACAACTCTACATTAAAATCTCACAAGGACACGTTACATCTGCTTTTTTGTTAAAAAAAATTAGATTTTTTCGAGTGCAGACCAAATGCTGGTCTCATAACCTTCTTTCGTTCTTCCCTGTGTCGCTTTGATGCTTCCAAAGCTCTGGACTCTTCTTTAGCCTGCAAGTGTAACAGAAGACGTTTAAGAAATCGGAAAGCCAAATAACTGATAATTTACCATGCAATCATCTGTGCAGTCAAAGATAACCTGGAACTTCGTATAACCAAGAGAATACCACATACCCTGGAAATGTGGGACACTTGGATGCACTGTGGAGCAGTGACAAAATTAACATCAAAACTACATCAGACTGTTCCAACTACTAGTGTACTATGGCCGATGTATTTTTACCATGTGTAGTCCTATCCTGCAATTTCGATTTTCTGAAGTCCAGACACGAAAAGTCTGGAATAGCAGAACCCAGTATCACTGAGGGACACAAAATTTGTATTTGCAGACATAGTCATAGTCAAATGAGCCATTTACTGGGACAGAAGAGAAAAAGAAGCCATAGCTATTGTGTGAGAAAAAGCACAAACCTCAACAGGAAAATGGGACTCCAGCTCAATCACACCACCCACCAAAAGCATGACATCCACCAATAAAACACTGGGAACCAGAGCGAACAAATCACAGGACAGAGTGTAAACTTGGCCTGCTCACCCACACATATTTAACCTTACGACTGATATCCAATCAACATTACCTGGAGGTGAGAGCAATGTATGCACTTGAAACAGTGGATGCTAATGCAGACTTAACCTGGCTGATAATATGAGAACACTTGTTTGAATTCCAACGGAATCTTCATATCTTTCTTAACAGCACACAAGCAAATTTGTCCACATTATGCAATAGGACAACTTTCAACTTTCAAACTAGCTTCAGAAGCATCAATGAACTTTTGACTCAAAGTTCATTCATCTGTGAAAATGTTGCAAAAAAAGTAAATCCTCATCTTCAGAATAGAAATCTTGAAACTCTTTCTGATGGTTATGAACGAGAGACACTCTTAGGCTGTGTCCGAAAGGTACAAAGATCAGACTTCAAATATGGTCTTCACGGAAGTGACGTCACCTAGTTCTGTTTGAAAGTGCCAATTAAAAGAGGAATCGGGTACAATAACCACAAAATCAAAAAAGTAGATGTCAAAAACACAGTGCACATCCTCATGGAAACTAAAATCAAAGAAACACATGCCATCATGCACTTCCTAGACAAATTAAACATTAACAGCACACAAGCACACCATACATGGATGCTCCTGCTACAGAAGCTACCACCAAGGAACAGCAGACAACAACAGTGTACCCAATAGCATTTGACAAACCAATAACAACAGAAGCCATTGAAATTAACAGGACAAAAACAATCAGTTTTGCGGGGAAGTTAGTACATCAGCTCTCTATATCTATTTACTACAATCTCTCATTTCCCATAATATGTATGGAGAATGTTTAAATCAGCTTCACGTAAGATAGTGGAGAGATCAGAAATCACAATTTTGTTTTGATAAGCCATTAGTACGGACATGCATATTTAGTTTTAGACAAAAAAAAGAAATGTCCAACACATTGTAGTGTTAATTTTTCATGTTTTTGAAAGGTGTGAGATGCATTTTCTTACCCTGTTTTATCACGAAATAATGCGAAATTAACTGCAAAATGCAAAATAAACTCTTAAACCTTCCGAGGTCTGAATTATCCTGTGAGTTATGCAATTCACATTGAATTATCCTGTGAGTTATGCAATTCACGGAAAATTGATTAATTCTGCTGTTAATATTGGAGAAGCAAAAATGGATGGTTTATATACTGCTTTTTCACCGCTATAACACCGAAATTTTATTTTATTTACCGCTTTTGAACCCAAAATTGACTGTTTTTGTAGTGAAAATTTGCTTTCTTATTTACCAAAAATATGTGCCTCTAGCCATTAGATAAAAAAGGATCAGGTCAAACTGGAATACCTGATTGTCATTTGGCATGTCTAAACTAGGGATGGCCAAACGGATCCGGATTCGAAAGTTCTAGATCCGAAAATCCGGATCCGGATCCGATAGTTTCGTATCTCAATCCCATTATAATATTACCACACCTTAAAAGGTATTATGATCTTCTATTGCAAAGAAATTTTTCATTTCTTAGTCCTATAAGATTTTTTTTCAAGTATTGTTCCTAAAATAATTTGCTACTCATCGGCTAACACACTCGTGCACAAAAATAGTCTTACTTGTTTAACATAAAATGTCAGAGGTGATTTTGTAAATACCATTGAAACGAATATGTATTCATTCGAATGTATTGGAAATGGAAACACACACAAATGTGAGACATTCCATTCCAGGATGAAACCTTTAACACATTTAACAAGACAGAAATGTTATACAAAAATTATACAATTGTTCTACAGTTACAGTTTTAAAAATTAAAATAAAACATTATAATATATGCAGTGTTATATAATTACAAAGTGTAAGACTAACAAGGGAGGTTATCTAATTGTCCCCCTCCGATAAACTGTTCTAGGGGGGGCAACCCCCCATGTATGTATGTATCTCTCTCTCTTTCTCTCTCTGTGTGTGTGTGTGGGGGGGTGTATTTATCCACAGATCCAGATCCGAAAAATTTTATGATCTGGATCTGAAAAATTTTTGGATCCAGATTTCGGCTCCGCCAGGATCCGGATCTGGCCAATCGTAGTCTAAACATACAAAAGAAAGAAAGAAAGCCTTATAATTGGAAAACCGTAGGTGATAAAAATATTCAGACTTCATATTTAAATTCAACATGAAAAGTTAGTTCTATTACAAACACCCTCTCTCTTCCATGTACAAAAAACATGTTCTGAATACAAGTTAACAACTACAGGAACTCCTTAATATTTACATTTCAACTCAAACTCACCTTTTTCAGGCTAAACGTCATTTCTCTGCTCCCCGAAGACACAAGCCTTTTCACTGTGTTTGCAGCAGCTTCCTGCTGCACTCTCTCACCTAGACTTAGCCTGAAATTATACAAGCAAGGTGTTAAATGAATGGTTATGTTTATATGTAGTACAGATGGCATAGATTAATGACTCTTCATCAATATCATTCAATAAAAACAAATTAATATTTGAGTTTGCCTTGTTGGAAACTTTACCAATTTACTATTTTCTGAATAGCATGATGACACTGAATGCACAAGTTTGCCACAATTTACACGAGTTTTAGAGTACATTTATGAATGTAAAGTTCCTCTTCTAAGGCACTCAGTATAGATATGGTTAAATATGGGATGTTGGAAAACAAAAACAATAAGACATTAAAAACACCACATCTCTGATACTACTGTATATGTTGCTTTCAAGATTGCATAATCAAAAAAAGAAACTCAAAATTTATGTTGGATTGAGTGTAAGTAAAAGCATGCACATGCATGGGAGGGGGGAGTGAATTAAAATGCAACTGGCAGTTGAATTCCAATTGGTGGAGAGAGACATGATATGGAAACTACAGGAGAGAACACTGTGTTTTGTGGTTGGCTGAAATGCTGTCAGCCAAGCATGTGCAATGTTGTTCCAGATGGGGAGAAGTTTCACAGGGACCACCAAGGTGCAACAGGCAGCATTGAATCACAAAGAGTAAAATCAAATTATCTACAACTTTCCTATCTTCCTTTACATTAACTGGTTTTCTATATTTTTTAAAAGTTCCTCTTTACATGGTAGTTTCAGAGATGCAATGTTTTCTTTCTCACTTGTTCCTTCCCAGCAGGCTGTACATGTAAAAGGAGGAGAATGAACCAATTAGGCTCTTTATGAAATACTTGTTATTCCATATCAGATCAATATGAGAAAGGATTAGCATTCCCAGTGGAAGCTACAAAAATTCCACAAAAAAAATTACTATGTTGACCCAGCATCGCAAGAACAAGTGTGGAGAATTAGTAGGCTCTGATCTCCAAGTTCCAGAAACAGTGGTGATGGGACTTGTGCTCCCCAATGCCAACCAACATACCTCAAAGGGCTGTTGCACCACTGAGTTTTAGAATGAGAAACATTTCACGTCAGTCAACACACACTCACATTTACCTACTCAAAGAGAGTATGTTTAAATTGTGTGCTTTAATACTGTAAAACAAATAATCAACTACAAAGTACAATATTAGAACCTTGTACATAGAATAGAAATAAAAAATATCACAAAGTGCTAAAAAAAAATACAATGTACCTGTAGTGGTTAAGGACATGTATGTTTTTTTTGTTGTTTTTTTTAACTAATACAGGCATGTTATATTTTCTCGGCATTTTGTGATATAAAGGAAGTGGTAACATGGGAAATTATATGTACATGGTTGGTAAATGTATACTAGTGTAATTTCTGAGGCAGAAGGAAATATAGTTATTTGTTAATTTCCTATGTAAAAATATTGGGCAAACGTAGCACATCAAAATCAGGGTGTCCAGTGGCATGGACATACTCAGCAAATACCACAAATACCCATCGGCAGCCTTGTGTCATGGCGAATAAACACCGCCATAAAAGTGTTTGCCCCCACTGGCTTGGGGGCCTGGAGGGATCCAGAAAAGCTAAGGGAGTTGGAACCCTAACAGAAAACAAGGGTGTACCTGGGAACCCACAGGTGGCAGCCCCCAACCAGGCATAGGCTGTGACAGGCCCGATTAGCAGACAGCCGAAAACATAAAAAATTTGAGATAAGAAAGAAGGAAGCCGGACTGAAAATTGGAGACGACATGGGATATGAATAGGGACATTGAATATTGGAACACTGGCAGAAAGGACTGAAGAAATTGTAGATATAATGGAGAGAAGAGGAATCTTTGGAATGAGTGAAACGAAACAGAAAGGAAGAGGAGAATTGAAATTGAGGAAAGACTATATATAAACTGTAATGGGCAGGTACTGAAGAGGGCAGGAGAAGTGGGGTTGGATTTGTGGTCAGAAGTGGAATAAGTGAGGAAGTAGAGAGGTAAATGACATAATAATAAAACTAAAAATTAATGTAAGAGGGAAAGTAATAGAAATAATTCAAGTGTACCCCACAAACAGGATGTACAGTCATGTTCAAAAAATCTGTCGCATGGATTTTTTCTAAGTCCAACGTCTTACGAAATTATGTTGGTAGCTCTGAAACAAGGAAGTGTTGTGAAATATACGATCCTCCAATCAGAGTGAAGTTCGATTCGGAAGAGCAGGAGGCGTGACTCACGGTCTTGTCCGCAGGAAGTTCAACCAATGCAGCATTTCCAAATATGAGATAACGTCCCCATTGGTTAAATATTGTTTCAATAATGCGAATCGGCAGAAAGAATGCGCAAAAGTTTACTTTGTCGTTTTAATTGCCTTTAATCGTTTCAAATTAGTATTAAATTGTCCCAATTATAGCTTAATATAATGTATTCATGTATGTGTTTGACAATCATATATCACTCATTAGAACAATTTTCACATTGCTTTCACTACGTGAGATGACATTTCATTTACATTTACGATAAAATAGTGGTTTGGGTGTAATAACAGTTTTCATTATTTAATTTAGAGATGCATTTTTATTTGTTGAGTTAATGATTAGGTTAATTCGTTATTTCTCGCGAAAAGAGGGAACCACAGCTGAAAGAAAATACACAACTTGTATTATTGAGGTCAAGAGTTCCGTTTTAACATCACTTTTTGCACGCATAGGCTAATCACGACTCTGAAACATTATGCGACCTGACTGGAACTCGGAAAAGGACACACTGATTACAAGACGTCGATACATTACCACTTGGTCTGGCGAACGCCAATAATAATGAGGGGTTGTGGGAGTGGGAGAGGGGTGACGGAAAGTAGAAAATAAATAGTATTTTTGGGGGTATTTAATGTTATATTTATACACACACAAACCTAAGAAAATATTTATTTTGATACATGTGTGTGGGGGTGGGGAAGGGGGAAAAGAGAGGGACAGAAAGATATTGGGAGAGATGGGACGAAGAGGTGATTGTGGAAAATGTTTTATTTGACGTTCAGTAATAAAAACAATCAAATCAATGATGATTATCTTATAAATACTATATTTAATGTAAATTTGTTTTAAAAATGGGGGCGGGGAGCCGTTTGTTTTACGTTCAGTGCAGGATAACAAGTGGAGACACATAGTGGTTCGTATCTCACTTTAAACTGTAGGTCCAGGCCCCATTAGCCTATCTGTGTATAACGTGGATTTAGAATTCAGTAGAAAATAACGTCGATCTAGTATTTTGGATTTTAGATACGTTAAGACCACTAAAATTTCCAATTCTTGTAATAAGAAACCTGTCCTCATATTACCATTTTGAAAGAGAGAGAGTTTATTGTATAATCTTTCGTTGTTAGTTTCAAAGAAGACTAATTCAAATAGTAACAATGGGAACGAATAAAGTTTACGAAAAGTTTTTGCCACCGTGGAGATTTGAACCTACGACCATTAGAGTGACAACCCAGTGCGATAACCACTACCCCACGAGTTCGTTCCTTCTTACGGCATGATTATGATTAAGACCAATTCGTTCAATATGCATTAGAAATATAATTCCCACCCGCCTCTTTATAAACAACACACCCAAACGTTCCTTTGTAGCAAATGAAATAAAGGTGGTATGAATGTCACAAAACATTTAAGCAAAATCTACTATATTTACGACGCAATCGTTTTACATGGAGAGGCTACAGCTTCGAAAATTGAGGTTGTGATGTGGTTTCTTGTAGTGGTAGGGTTGATATTCCAGCGTGCACTAGCCAGTAATTTCCGAGGAAAAAACTTCAATTGTTTTATGATGGTAAAGTGGTTCGGTGATAGGTTATCAGTATTACACGCCGAAGATTATAGGTTTGACTTCTGTTCGATTACCCCTATTATTATTATATATAGCAACTAAGTATTGTATTTAATTAATAATTTAAAGAAATAACAATGTTATATATTTTTTTACAAAAGAACACTCCTTTCTAATGATTTTTCATGTTATTTTTGAAAATAATTTTTCAGAATATGTTTTTGAATTTCTCATCATTTTACTAGGATTTGCATCAAAATGATCCATGTGTCATATTCGACGAAATGTCATGTACAGGGGAGAATTATGAAGAAACAAAATAAATAAATACTATTGACATCTTTTTGTGAATAGTATTTATTTTACATTATTTTTTGTTCACCATGCATAGTTGTATTCTTGTAAAAAGCATGAAAAACAATATATTCTCTACATTTCGCAAAGCAAATAATATACGAATTTTCGTAATAAGTAAAATGCAATAAATAATTTTTCGGTTTAATTAGAAATAAAAATTGCAGAGTTAACCGAACGGTGAATCGAACACAGAATTTTACAACCCATAAAATGCCTTGTAGCCTTTGCAATGAAGTGATGTAGATTCAAGTAATAAAATTTCATGCAAAATCGCACGTTATAAGATCGTTCAAATATATTAAATCAATGTGTCCATAAGCTATTATACTGTCAGCCATTTGGCACATCTCGTTACAAAATCTCAGCATATCACCATTCACTAGTTAATCAAATTGAATATTGATTCACTTCACAGTTCAATGTGCAACAATAGTTTCGACTCATATCACGTGAGATGTAAACTCAATTCAATTCTCTCATTGTATGTAACTTGTATGTTGAGCTCATGTAGAAATATCAATTATGAGCTCTAAGATAAATTTGACGCTACAATTGCTTGATCAACTCTTGCGTCTCGCTGCCAGACATTCTACGTTCCTGTTTGCTCCAGGTCATTATCATTGTTTTTACCTCTGTTTCATTCTCATCGTCGTTATAAACCTACGTAATTTCTACTGTTTACAGTAGACAGAACCTACTGTTATCAATTGTAGTACTCTACTGTGTCTCTCGGAAATCTACTCAAAATCAATGATTTCCTACTGAACACTTTCAGTAAGCCTAATGTGTAATTACAGTTGAGGAACTACAAGTGAAATATTCTCTTCAATACTACATGTAATATTGCGTGTAGTGTGTTTGAATTTGAATTCAAAATTTTGGGTGCGTCAGCACTTAGGCTATTTTGCACCTGTCACTTTATATGGCGTCCAGCCCCTTACCAGAACTAAAATAACATAAGTGTAACGTCGTGTTGTAACTAACATATTAAAATATTCTGAATTCGGTTAAAAGCTGAAGCTGTAAAGAGGCAGTCAGCACCCACAAGGACCAAACACAGGACAACACAGAAAATTACACTGGCCATGGGACCAGTCGCCAGAACCTCGTTCGTTTGCAAACTGAAGTCCAGGGTGTACTACGTGGAAGCAACAATTGGGTGTACATACTTCGTGGAAGGTCATCCCTTACACCCTTGTAGTGTGTTTAGCTCAGCATGTTAGCTGTAAATATAACTTTTTATTCCTCCTCACTAACAATTTGTTTTTATATCTATTTAATTTAAACCAACCTCACTTCCATGTAGTACACCCTGAACTGCATTTTGCACACTAACGAGGCTCTGGTGACTGGACCTACTGTTAGTATAATCTTTGTAGGCCTGCGTGTGTTGTCTTTGTTTGTGCTGACTGTCTGTCGCTTTACAGGCTCAACTTTTAACCCAGGTAAGGATATTTTAGTTTTCAGACACGCTTTTATTTTTGTCATGATAAGGGGCTGGGCCCCGTATAGCGTGATGGGTGTAAAATACCCTAAGTTTTGATGCACACAAATTGTAATTCAAATTTAAAAAATCTTAACATAGATGTTTCAAAACACCTATTGCTCTACTGAAACCAGTACAGTAGAGAAACTGCAAGTGAAATTAATTTATTCAGTATAGTGTATAATATGTTAAGTTTAATATTTTGGCAGTAAATATTAATTTCATACCCCCTTATTATTTTTTTAAAATTTATATCTTTTTGAAAATCTGAACACAGTAGATGTTTCAAAACACCTATTGATCTACTGAAAACAGTAGACAAAAGTTTCATTGGAGTAAGTAGAAAAGAGTCATGAAATAATACCCAAAGAAATCAACCATTATGAATTAATGTTACATACTTTTTTTTATTTCACTTTCCAAAACCTAGGAGCTCGAAACAATACATGGCATGCGATTTAGTCGACAGTCTGCTTTTCTGTGATTGATTCGTCGTGCCCAGTCGGGGATTACTACTGTTGAAGGTAAAAGGGGAAGGGGAAGAACTCCACCACAGTACCATGACGTATGAAGTAACATGTTCACAGGCATTCAGTACAACTGATAAGGGTTCACCTGACCTTGGAAGTGTGGGAAACACGTTTCACGCTGGTTTCCAGAATGCTGTGGCTAAATCTGGAACTAACGGTGGAATAAGAAATAGTTTGTAACATTTAACAATGACATTTCGCATTTACAAAATATGAGATATGTAGACTTTGATTTATTTATTATAGTAGATGGTAGAGAATTACTTACCACGAAAGTCAAGGTCTAAATTGCAGACATCAAAATCTACTCCAGATTGTAAAATACATTTGTGATAGACAGCAGATAGGTTAATAAGGTTTACAAGATTGCTAACGACTCTTAAGACAAACGTTCAACGAAGGTTATTGAGTGAGAAAATGGGAAATTGTTAAAAATAGCGGCCTAGTTGAGTGAAGATCGTAGGTTCGAATCTCTTATAGAACCGGCTATTTTTTGACACTAATTTTTGGTGCGTAATATATTTAATGTATTGTCGACATTTATAAGAAACAAAATATGAAAATTCTCCTCCTCCGTAACGGTGTGGTCTAAGACTGTGCTTTGGACTCCGACTGCAGCGGGACGGCATAGATTCGAGTCGTCCTGGGTTCTCGGCCTGTTATCTGTATAGGACCGGTGGCAACCCTCCATCCTGAGGAAATTGGGGAGCTACGAGTGACTGGTGTAACCTGGTTTCAGATATCTTATATAACGGCTGAGGATTCGACGTGCTGACCAACGTCAAATCGTTGCCAGTTGAAGATAACTCTAGGTAGGATTGTGGAAGGGAGACTGACAGTCGGGAGATAGCCCATGGCCCTTCGAGGTTTTAAAATATGAAAACTATTCCTTCCGTAAATCTAATTTCTCGTCATTGTCACGTAAGATTTCTTTTCAGTATGACTCCTGCAATACTAATTAGTTCCTAAGTGAGATAATGAGATGGACAAAGAGATATTAAATTATGAGTTCACTGTTTAAAAAATAAGCATTAACACATTTTTATATTCACATACCTCTTTACAAATTCTTGAGCACGTCAAAACAAATGAACCAATCTAGTACACACTAGAGCTTTGGCTTATCGATACCTAAGGGGTATCCTACAATTACAGTCAAACCACAACCTCAATTCTCGAAGCTGTAGCCTCTCCATGTAAAACGATTGCGTCGTAAATATAGTAGATTTTGCTTAAATGTTTTGTGACATTCATACCACCTTTATTTCATTTGCTACAAAGGAGCGTTTGGGTGTGTTGTTGGGTGTGGGGATTATATTTCTAATGCATATTGAACGAATTGGTCTTAATCATAATCATGCCGTAAGAAGGAACGAACTCGTGGGGTAGTGGTTATCGCACTGGGTTGTCACTCTAATGGTCGTAGGTTCAAATCTCCACGGTGGCAAAAACTTTTCGTAAACTTTATTCGTTCCCATTGTTACTATTTGAATTAGTCTTCTTTGAAACTAACAACGAAAGATTATACAATAAACTCTCTCTCTTTCAAAATGGTAATATGAGGACAGGTTTCTTATTACAAGAATTGGAAATTTTAGTGGTCTTAACGTATCTAAAATCCAAAATACTAGATCGACGTTATTTTCTACTGAATTCTAAATCCACGTTATACACAGATAGGCTAATGGGGCCTGGACCTACAGTTTAAAGTGAGATACGAACCACTATGTGTCTCCACTTGTTATCCTGCACTGAACGTAAAACAAACGGCTCCCCGCCCCCATTTTTAAAACAAATTTACATTAAATATAGTATTTATAAGATAATCATCATTGATTTGATTGTTTTTATTACTGAACGTCAAATAAAACATTTTCCACAATCACCTCTTCGTCCCATCTCTCCCAATATCTTTCTGTCCCTCTCTTTTCCCCCTTCCCCACCCCCACACACATGTATCAAAATAAATATTTTCTTAGGTTTGTGTGTGTATAAATATAACATTAAATACCCCCAAAAATACTATTTATTTTCTACTTTCCGTCACCCCTCTCCCACTCCCACAACCCCTCATTATTATTGGCGTTCGCCAGACCAAGTGGTAATGTATCGACGTCTTGTAATCAGTGTGTCCTTTTCCGAGTTCCAGTCAGGTCGCATAATGTTTCAGAGTCGTGATTAGCCTATGCGTGCAAAAAGTGATGTTAAAACGAACTCTTGACCTCAATAATACAAGTTGTGTATTTTCTTTCAGCTGTGGTTCCCTCTTTTCGCGAGAAATAACGAATTAACCTAATCATTAACTCAACAAATAAAAATGCATCTCTAAATTAAATAATGAAAACTGTTATTACACCCAAACCACTATTTTATCGTAAATGTAAATGAAATGTCATCTCATGTAGTGAAAGCAATGTGAAAATTGTTCTAATGAGTGATATATGATTGTCAAACACATACATGAATACATTATATTAAGCTATAATTGGGACAATTTAATACTAATTTGAAACGATTAAAGGCAATTAAAACGACAAAGTAAACTTTTGCGCATTCTTTCTGCCGATTCGCATTATTGAAACAATATTTAACCAATGGGGACGTTATCTCATGGGTGATTTTAATGCACAAGTGGGAAGAGACAAGAAAGGATATATGAAAATACTTGGGGCAGATGGATGGGGGACAGAGGAATGAGGAGGGAAGGAGGCTACTGGACTTTTGTAAGAGAAACTGACTGTTAGTAGGTAATAGCTGGTTTAAGAAGAAATATGACAGCCATAAAATCACAAGGTACAGTTGGAATAATGAACAGAAGTCTGTAATAGATTATATATTGTTAAACAAGGAAGTAAAGAAGAAAATGAACAACATTAAAGTAATACCATGTGAGAACTCAGACAGTGACCACAGGCTACTAGTAGGAGATGTGAGGAGATGGAAAATAAAAGATAGAAGGGAGAAACAAGAGAGAAGGATAAGGAAATTGAAGGATAAGATGATAAAAGAGAAATATCAAGAAATATTGTGAACAAAAGTGCCAAGAGATGAACCCAAAAGAGTAGAAACAGAATGGATAAGATTTAAAACAGAATTGGTAGAGGCAGCCGAAAAGGTATGTGGAATGAAAGAACTAAAGAGGCAGTGCAAAACAAAAATGATGCACTTAGAAAATGGTTAAATGTAAATCACAAAATGCACGAAAAGAATACATGGAAAAGAAGAAAGAGGCAAGAACAGTAGTAAAGGAGAAAAGAAGAAAGTGGATGGAAGAATGGGCCAAAGTGCTAGAAGAAGATGTAGATGGGAACAAGAAAGTATTGTATGGATTAGTGAGAGAGAGGAGAAGAGAAAGAGGAGACAGCTGTAAGCTAAGGGATGAAAAGGGAAACATTGTAGAAGAGGATGAAGAAATAAGGAGAATGTGGCGAAATCATTTCGAGAAATTGCTGAACATGAAAAAAGGAAATCAACATGAAGAAGCGAAGGAAAAATAAAACAGGAAGGAAAAATGAATCTCACATGGAAAGAATTATTTTCCTGTAGTTTACGGTTATTACAAGCATAAGAAAAGGAGCGTGTGTTCTCCTGAAACGTCACAAAGAAAAAGAAAAAACTGTTTTCTTATGCTTGTAATAACCGTAAACTACAGGAAAATAATTCTATCATGCAAGCAATGCGTACATACAAGAAAAACTATCACATGGAAAGAAGTTGAGGAAGCACTGAAGAGAATGAAGAGAGGTAGAGCACCTGGAGTAGATGAAGTGCCAGTGGAAATGATACTAGGAGCTGGAGTGATTGGTGTGCAGTGGCTATACAGTGTGTTGAAAACAGTATGGTAAGAGAGAGAAGTGCCAAGAGATTGGACAAAGGGACTAATAGTTCCCATATTAAAGAAGGGTAACAGAAATGTAAAAACTACAGAGGAATAACACTAATGTGCCACTCAGCAAAGACGCATGAGAAAATATTAGAGAAAAGAATAAGGGAAGTGACAGAGCTAAACAAGAGAGAGGAACAGTATGGATTTAGAAGAGGCAGATCAACAGTAGATCTGATATTCACCATAAGGCAAATGCAGGAAAGGCAATACGAGTATGGATATGATTTGATTATGGCATTCCTAGATATAGAAAAGGCATATGATAGCATGGACAGAAAGATTTGGAAGCCTCTAAGAGAGAAAGGGGTCGAGGAAGAGATGGTATGTAGAGTGCAGAGCACATACAAGGCCAACCAGAGCTGTGTGAAGACACCAGTGGGGAGAACAGAGTGGTTCAGTATAAGTAATGGACTAAAACAGGGAAGTGGTCTTTCCCCACTGCTCTTCATAATTACAATGGATGCAATTAACGAAGAGGTGGGGAAGAAGATATAAGAAGAAAAGGTGAAGGCCCTGTTGTCCGCTGATGACTTAGTAATATGGCGAAACAGGGAAGAAGTACAGAGACAACTTGATAGTTGGAATGAGGAAATCAGAAGAGCAGGAATGAAATTCAGTGCAGAAAAGAGCAAGGTGCTAATAACAACAAGAAACAGAGCCAGAAATGAACCAAGAATAAAGATGAACATGGAAGAGTTGAGGATAGTGGAGAGCTTCAAATATCTAGGAAGCATAATTGAGAGAAGTGGAAGAATAGATGAGGAGGTAAACAGAAGAGGACAAATGGGTGGTGGACTATATCAAATGTTCGAAGATTAATATGGAACAGGGACTTGGACAATGACAGAGAGAGACAAAAGAAAGATGCAGGCAGTGGAGATGAAATTTTTAAGGAGTATATTGGGGAAAACTAGAAGGGACAGAATAAGGAATGAGGAGATCCGACAGACAGTGGGTGTGGTGAAGCTTCAGAACAGTACAGTTCAGGCACAGATGAGATGGTTCGGACACATGAAGAGGATGGATGCAGAAAGACTACCAGTAAGAGCTTACAATGCACAAGGAGTTTGAGACCAAGATGTCGGTGGAAAGAGCAGATAGCGAAGAGTGTCAGGAGAAGAAGACAAGATTGGAATACCATGGAAAGAGAGGAGTAGTGGAAGACCAGGAAAAGGCTTGACTTCTATGCCGATCCAGCCAGAGGCAGGAAACGGCAAAGGATGATGATGATTGTGATGTCTGTCAAGCATATAGGCTACAGATGCTAATAATTTTTGTTGGTGAAATATGCAAATTATATGCATTCACCAACATTTAAACCTTAATGCAATTAAAAAAAATAATAATGTCCAGATTGATTCATTTTGTTATTTATATGTGGAGTAGGACCACTTTCTTTATGTGGAATGCTCCACTGTAGTTTATCACCGCTTTACTTTTCTTGTAATGGGGAGCTTAGTTTTCTACCAAAAATAAAATACTCACTTGTTTTTCTTCTTGGATCCATGCAAACCCTGGAACTCTTCTCCTGCTCGCAACTCGAAGAAACGTGGCTGGCTCGGAGTGGTGGTGGCTTCTGCAAATTCCATTTGTCGAGAGCGGGCCTTATTTTCTTGTTGAAGGAGTTTATGCTGACGTTTCAGTTCAGAAACCAATTCTCTATCATCATCTGAACTTGAATCGAAATCAGAAGATTCAGCTGCGCTTGGTTCACCCTCAACTTCGTCCTGGTTATGGGAAAGAAAAGGGTACTTTCAACATTTTATGAATGCAATGCAATAAGTTTTAAACCACTCAAGCTAATTTAAAATCATGGGTAGAGTTCAAGCATATTTTGATTAGGGCTGAATAGGTACAAATTGAACTGAAGTCCGTACATTTCACGAAACTATTCTAAAACCTGTACGTACCATGAATATGAACTTTTTTTTTAAATCAGGGCTGAATCAACATCACAATGAGTCTATGCTGATACCCTAATTGCCACATATACTTCAAACTGTAACACTTACAATTCTTCAGAATATTTATTAACTTTAATACAGTGAAACCTCGATCTTACATTTCTCAGGGGCCCAGGCTAAAAAAACATAAAATACGAGAAAATGTAAAATCGAGGAAAATCTTACAACATTTTGCTATGTTGGGACCATCATGATTGAATGTATAATGCGGGAAAACTTAAAATCCGGGAACATAAAATAGGGGTTCCACTGTATATAAGTATGCAACTTAAACTACATCATATCAGTTGCTTTAAAATATTTGTAATTTTGTTCGAGATCATCATTTAACCACAAAATTCATTTCTCCCTACAATGCTGATGCAAAAATAACGAAAAATTATGCATAGGACAACAAAAGTGTTTTGCAGCATCATTGCACACCCTGCGAGATCACCATACTCAGTGCTGGTTCATACTGAAATATTGATATTGGTTCAATATTAATTTTTTCATACTTAAAATATTAAGTTGCTAAAACAGGCATGTTACGTAAAAATATGCTTTAAAATATTGTTTTCTCTACCAACCATAGACATTGTTCTTTATATTTCCGATTGGAATGAGATAGATTACATATTATTACACCAGTAAAAGTCAATATGTGCATATCTGTGTATCAGTAAATTCACCAATAATTTTACAGATCTTATCTTAAAAAAGAGCATTTATTTATTTAAGCATTTATTATAAAATATGACTTTTAAAATTATACTTTTATTTTAATAAAAATAATAAAAAATGGTAAGACTTTGCACTAATTTGCAGGGTGTTTTTATATTCATTGGTCAAAAGCAGAAAAAAAAAGTAACTTGAATAAAGAACCATTAGTTTGATTGATTTGATTTGATTTGTTGATTTAAGTCCACTTTATGCACAGTGAGGCTAATCGGGGCTGGACCTACAGTTTAAAGTGGGATCCGAACCACTATGTGCCTCCACCGGGTATCGAACCCGGAACCCCTTGATTACAAGGCGACGACGCTACCACTGCTCCATCGAGGAGGCCCTAAGAACCATTAGTGAATATTATATTGAAAATAACAGAAAAGTGCACCCAGTAATTAGTCCATTGTAGATGTACCAAGATTAAAGATGGACATGAAAGAGGTAAACAGAAGAGGACAAACAGGTGGCGGAATCTTATTAAAGCATTGGTATGGAACAGGGATGAACCTATGAAATGCAAGAAGGTAATATATAACACATACTATGTACCAATAACAATGTATGGAGCAGAGACTTGAACAATGACAGAGAGAGACAAAAGAAAGACGTAGGCAGTGGAGATGAAATTTTTAAGGAGTATATTGGGGAAGACTAGAATGGACAGAATAAGGAATGAGGAGATGCGACAGACGGTTGGGGTGGTGAAGCTTCAGGACAGGATAGATCAGGTAGAGATGAGATGGTTCGGACATTTGAAGAGGATGGATGCAGAAAGACTACCAGTAAGAGCTTACAATGCACAAGGAGT
>NC_139229.1:127608847-127725392 GCF_977018435.1 Lepisma saccharinum
TCCTTTGACGTCTAAAATGGAGCAACCACTTCTGGATACATTCTTGCAAACGAACAAAAAAACATTAGACAAGTAAAAAAAAAAAGTTCCCTCTACCCCTTCCCAGCTCATTTTACGTCACTGGTGTGCACGGCAATGTGATAATTGCAGAATTCAGGTCCTATTTTTTCTTTTAATTCTATTTACTGAATAGGAAATATTGCCCGTATTATTGTCTGTTGGATAGTGAAATGTAAAGCAAGGGTCATTTCTTTCTTCTTCACACTGCTGATAAAAGTTCCGTCTTCGACAGTTGCATTATCTTAAAATGCTGAGGATTTTCTCTTCGACCACTTGTTGCTAGAACTTCCAGAGGGTCTCTTTGTTTTTATGCTGCAGCTGGCGCCAGTGTTTTGTCTAGCATCTGCAAAGTTACTTGCCGATAACAGCAATGACTCATCCAGCGCGAAGCAAAAATCTCGCAAAGCTGTTTTGATTTGAAGATAACGAAATTCGATCTCCATAAAGAAAAACAAGAGTTAAAACCACTTCATGTTCTGCACCTTCTGATAAGCAAAACTGTAAATTTTATTTTGCATCTAACAAGAATAAACTTCAACACTCGGAGTGTGTTGGAAGGAAATGCACACAATATAATTGCCACTTTTCTTCAGAACCATTCATGTGGGAGAAAAAAAAGTGCTCAATGTAGGAATGGACGCTGAGACCGATTTAAAGAAACATTATTCAAGGGGAAAACATAAGGAGGAGCGGATGTTTGACATCGAGAATTCTCTTAAATCCAACATTAAATTGTTGATTAACATGACAGTAAATAACGATCTCCCATTTTGATATCTAAAAATGCGCAGGGTTCATAAAGCTTGTTTTGAGTTCATTTTATGAAGATGGTCTAATCGGTACTAAATATACAGTTTAAAGTGAAATCCAATTCCAAACCCAAATGATTATCGACTGCGATGCTGTTTAATGACTTGTTCTAGAATATGCATTGGGTGAAAACAGATTGCAAGTCGAGGAAGGAGTTTGGACTGCTCCCTTGAATGGGAGAGGGGGTGACTATGAAGTTGGTTGAAGCAAAGAAAACATGACCCTTTTTTACAATGTATTTTACACAGCCGAACCAGAACGAAATTTACAGACCTGCCTTCTTTTTTTTTTTTTCTGGTGCCAAGAAAGGTTGTGTTGTTTCTCCCAAGAGATCTTATCTTACCAGTTATTCTTGTAACAGACAGTGCTCCAGTAGACCCATATAAAATCCAACATTCATTCTGCCCAATTATTTCCAGACTTTTGCTGGCACCAGTGTGACTGGTGTCAAGATTCTTTGAGTTTCGCTTGCAATAAGCGAGAGATTGTTTTCCTTTCCATAGGTCTCGGTGCAAACGGGTTTCTCATGAACTAGAATTGTAAGAATTTCTTGGAAGAGCAAAGACTGTGCACAATTGAAAGAAAGTAACATTATTTTAAATCCTTTTTTGTGAAAACGTTTTCATGTTCTATTTTCCTTCTCACAACACGCATCATGTGCATAACAGGTTGTATAACTACCAGGATAAATTGTGTTACCGTCTCCTAGGCATCTGTGTCCGTTTGAACTCAGTTTAAGCTGAAAATTGGTGCAAATTCCAATAACGACCCTTTTCCTGGGAAGTGTGAAAGGTCATTGTATCGAGAGTTGACTGTATTTGTTTGTAGCCAGTTGCAGTCTCACAAGCTTTCCCGGATGCCAACCTAATGGCCCTTGTACTTAGGTTGGCCTGTGGTTATTTGTGTGTGGGCATGTATGCCCAATGCTGATTGGTCATACATATCCCGGCCCCTCGGGAAAAAGAAAAAGGATTCGAGAAGCGATTCGTTTTTCTTTACCCTCACTAACCTTACACACTATTATGCAAACACACACAAAAATAAATATTCACGGCTATATAAAATTAAATTACATATATGCTGTTAAAAGAAACACTTGAAATGGTCTTGCATATTGACATTAATATAATCCTGTAATAGACATGTTGAAAATTACCATACTTGAAATATACATCTACATTGATGCACTCTTGGAAATATACATATTAAAAATATTGTGCACTTGTCTATGCGCACTTACACAATACGCCCTATGGGTATGTCCTGGTTTTCATGGTTGTTAATTTCCGCTCGGTAATCTTGGGGGGTGACAACCACTATTCGGACACTCCCCATGCTTCCTGTGCCTCAGGGGGCATGGTGGATAGTTCCCAACATCTTGCTTGCGATGTATCGCTCTTCACCCCTAAGCCTGTGTGTTTTGGGATGGTGGCACACTTGTGATGGGTCACTGCACACTATCACTTGCCCCATTACTTACACAATTTGGCTGTGTTGGTGGTGAATTCCCATGTTTGGCTTTGGCTGTACCTTGGTTGTGTCGACATTTACCTTTGGCCTACTCAAACATGGTGGTAGTGGAGATGTGTACTAATTTTGTTTTGGCATTTTTTAGCTCAGATATATTTCTTACCATACCCTCAAATAGGACAACATAAATGTGAAATACTCTAAATATAGGATATATTAGAACATTGACAGTATATAAAATGCACAAAAATGAAATATAGGTCCCATATACTATTTACAACTGCTGTTCTGTATTCAGACAGAACTGAACCCCATCCACAACTTTGCTTAGCATTTTTGAGGCACTTTGGATGCTAAATCGGGATGTAATAGTTTGAGCTTGTCGATGTACAGGTTGTATACTTTGGGACTACATCTCCATATCTTCATGTTATTTACATGTTGATTACTTATAATTCTACCATTGACACAATGTATAACATTAAAAATATTACATGTTACTTGACTAATACAAATAAATGGACCAAAGAATGTATGAAAGAGTTTGAGTTTGTCCCTCTAGGGCCTTACTCTGCAAATGTGACTTGAGGAATACTAGGTCATGCAATTGAATTTCCCTCCTGTGTTGTTGCAGATCATTTAACTTCTTATTATTCTTAGCCCTTTTGTCAGCTGTCCGGGACACAGCCATGAAGAGTTGCTGGTCCCATTCAGTCTGTTCTCCGACCGGTATATGGAAATGTTCCATAACCGGATTTCTCAGGGATGTATGCAACCGTAGTTCAGCTGGCGCATACCCTGTAGTGTCATTTATCGAATGATTGATAATGTTGACAACAGCTGGCAACTTATCAGACCAAGTCTTGTGGTTTTCGTGACACATGAGTTTGAGGAGTTTACCCATTTCTAGGTGAGTCCTCTCTACCAGGTTGGCCGAAGGAAGGTACGTTGGTATGAAAAGAACCTGGGTCCCCATGCTCTCAGATGCTTGGGTGAAGTTCTTTGCCCTGAACTGTGGACCATTGTCAACTATTATTCTTTCGGGGGTGAAAAGTGCATGAAATACACTTCCTTTATTTTCTTTACTATTGACGCTGTGGTGGCATTCCTGAGGGGATATGCAGTGATGTACCTTGAACATCCTTCGAGTACAGTTAAGATGTATCTCTCTTTCCGTTTGCTGGGAGGCAACGGGCCTACGAGGTCACAGAAGAGAGTTGCCCCCAACCTTTGTATGTGGTGGGTTTGCAGGATTTGGCGAGGAGGATGGAGATTTGGCTTGACCTGCTGGCATTGTACACAGTCATTGACCCAGGCTTTAATTGTCCGTCTCATTCCTGGCCAAAAATAGCTGCGGAAAACCTTGTTGTGTGTCTTATCGACACCAGGGTGCCCATCATCATTGTGGTAGGCGGTAATAACTTGGGGTATTAATATCTGGGGGATATAAATTCTAAAATTATCCCTGAAATGGAAATCCCTGACTACCAAGATGTTGTTTTGGATCTGGTACTGATTGTCCCAGTTCCTACTTCTGGGACCATCTGACTAAAGGATGGTCAATGATGGCCTTACTCTTTGGATCAGCCTGCTGTTCCCGCTGGAGCTGGTCATTGGATAGATTACCCACTGATACGAGCAACAGATGTATAGAGTTTAGGTGTTTCACCTGCTGCTGCTGTTTGTCTGGTGCTCGTGACAGCATGTCCGGGAGGCCATTATCCCTCCCAGCCACATACTCTACGTGAAAGCTATAGTTCTGCAGCTTCAAGAACCACCTGGTTAGCCGTACATTCCAGGTGTAGGCAGAGTTGAGCCATGAGAGACTCTTGTGGTCGCATAATATGGTAAAAACCTGGCCTTGGAGAAGGAAGGAAAATTTCTCTGCACCACACAATGCTGAGAAGCTCGAGCTCCGTTGAAGTGTATCCTAATTCATAGTTTTTGAGGGAGCGGCTGACGTATCCGAGGGGTCGCTTTTCCCCATCTGAATACTGAAAACAGAATCCACCTACCCCGGATCCGGATGCATCTGTTTGAAGATAGAACTTCTGAGAGAAGTCTGGGTGGAAGATGTTACAGTCCCGTTGGGACAGCTACTTTCAGCCCCTCGAAAGCATGTTGTGCCTTCGCATCCCATTGCCATTTAGAACCCTTCTTCAAAAGATCATAAAGTGGTTGAGTATGTGTATTGTACTGCGGGATAAACTTTCTTATCCAACCAAACGAACCGAGGACCTTTTGCAATTGTTTAATGTTGGTTGGAGCTTGCAGGTTCGCAATCGATTCTACATACTCGGGGCACATGGATATGTGTTGTGAGTTGACGTTATGTCCGAGGAACCTGATTTGGTCCCTAGCAAAGGAACATGTGGATAACTTGAGGGTCATGCCTGCATTTTGGAAGATCTCAAGTATCCTGTCAATGTGCTCTAGATGTTCTTCTAGAGTCTCCTAAAAGATTGTCACGTCATCGACATAAGCTAACGCAAAGGATTCTGTCCCACTTAGTAGCTTGTTCATTACCTCGATGAACACCTGCATACTGTTGACATGTCCGAAAATCAACCTCTTGAACTGGTACATTTTCCCATTGAACGCGAACGCCGTATATCTCCTGGACCCTTCTTCTAAGCCAATTTGCCAGAATCCTGAGGATATGTCCAGGGAGGAGAAATACTTGTGAGAAGATCTCCTCCATATTGAGGGGCTTCATTTTCAGCGGCAGGATCAGTTTGTTGATCTCGCGCTGGTCTAGTGTAAGCCGCAGAGACCCATTTGGTTTCTGGACCACTAAGACAGGGGAGACGAACTCAGAGTTGGAGGGTTCAATAATGTCCCACCTGACGAGTTGGTCAATCTCCCTCGCTACCCCTTCTTTATACTTGATCGGTATGGGATAGTTCTTACGAGCTATATATTCGGTTTTGTTGAGGACTATTTTATGTTCATGCATGTTACATTTGCCAGGGCGGTCGCTGAAAACTTTTCTCCTTCGGGAGAGAGTTTGAAACAATGACTCTTGCTGTTCTATTGTTAGGGTTGCTGCTTCGGTGGCAGCTTTCCTTATATCCGCATGGGACGCAAAATCTGTCTCCTGGAATATATCCAGGGGGAAAATATCAATTTTGTGGATAGGAGATGGCCCGTCTGGTTCCGTCGCCAAGTCAACCGGTAAGAACTTGGTGACTGCGGAGCAAGAGCTACTCTGGAATAGCAATTGGTGTGATGCAAAATCTACTTGGGCGTTGACCCCATATAACCAATCGAGACCAAGGATGCAGTCGATGCTTAGCTCATTTACGACTAAGAACTCTACCATTAGCGTGACATTTTCAATCGTGACACCTACGGATGTGATTCCCATGATTTTCTGCTTTTTGGACCCTGAATAGTCTATCAACTTGATGTTGTCACACTTGATTAACCTTGGGCGTGACGCTTTTTGATTGATCTGTCTCCACATTCTGGAATGGAGTACAGAGATCTCTGCACCCGAGTCTACAAGAGCTCTGGTGGGCATGTCTACTAGGGTTACATTTACAAGGGCACCATATCTGCTAACACCTGTTTTATTAATGGGTACTACACTGTTACAATTATCCCTTACCAGTTCCTTTTCTATAGACTCGTAGTCGTCTAAGTTAAGGAATGATACATTTACTAATCTGGAGGGTTTTACTTCACCTTCGCCACCATCACCCCCTACGAGAGCAGCATTGGCTAGTTTCCCGTGGGTGGGGTGTATGGCATTATGGCGTCTACATCCTCCCATTGTTGAGGTGACTGACGTTTGTTGGTCTCTGGCTGTTGCTGGGTAAACCACCGTACCTCATCTAACGCCTTGAGAATCACGTCCATGCCCCTGGGACTGAGGTGAACCAGGTCAGGCCTTTTGTAACTGCCATACCCCATGGTTTCCTCAAATAAAGACATATTTAATTCTCGACCCTGGTGAGTAAACTTGGAAGAAACATCAAGCACTCTTATATTACCTTTGTTCTCCAGTGAGGTAATTTTACCTATGAGAGAATCATACCCTGCCCAGAACTTAGCTCTATTTTCCTTAGCTAGTCTGGGAATTGGTGGAGGTGTCAGAATGACTATCTTCTTGGCACCTTTCCTCTTAAGAACCCCTACTATGCACTCGAGGTTCCGCAGCACTCGGTCGCTGTCTTCCCCTCGGAGCATGTCATTTGCTGCAATCATCAACACTACTTTATCGTGCACACGTTTAGTACGACGGAGTTCACTGAGCAGCTGGCTAGAGGATTGTCCCGACTTACATAGCCCTACATGGTATCTACCGTCATAGTCCCTTTGGACTGGGTAACCAAACTTGTTTTGAGCTAGCCTAGACAACATTGAATCTCCAATGGCTTGATGGGCCTTAATGATTGGATGATGATTACACTGTGTTGAACATGGTGGGCTTAATCTAGGTTCGGCATCGCCCCTCCCCACTCACTTCAGGACGTTGCCTATCTAGTTTCCCTGACTGTGGCTTTCGGAATGCACCTCAGCTATATGCTCTGTGGACCCGAGAGGTCTTAACGAACTCCTACCCTGGGGTTCTATACCCTTTCTTGGTCCTTTACCTTTTTTCCCGCTGATGGGTTCCTTAAACCTATTCTTATCCCTACGCCTGTACTGGTTACTGTATGCTTTATCGGGATCTGATGGACCACTTGTGTCATCCTTCCCACGACTCACGTACGTCTGGTTGACGTGAGGGGTGGTTCTCCCATATGGAAGTCGTGCATGCCTTGTGCTATCTCTCTCAGGGTTTTGTGGCGCCTGTACACTTTCATACCTGAGTATGGAATTGGCCACTGCCTGTAAAGAGGTAAAGGGGGCTAGGACCAGCTGATCCCTTAAGCTACGTGGCAGCTGTTGGATGACATGTGTAAAAATCTGTTGATCTGCAATTTCTGGTAAGGCCAGTCTAAACATCTTCACCTGTTTCCAAAAATATTTATGCATTGATCTATGTAGGTTAGGGTTATATTTGCCATTAAGGGCTTTTGATAATGAGGAAGCCCTCCACCCATCACCTTGAAAATACTTCAGGAACTGTTTCTTAAAGTTCACATACGATCGGAACTTGTGTTCGTTCCTTTCGAACCACTGGCGTGCCTCGTCCCGCAGACTATATGACACTATTTTAAGGCATCTTCTAGATCTATTTCTAGAAGATCAAGATCCCTCTCAAATTCTTGTAGGAAATCAGAGACCAGATTATTTCCCTGACCGCTAAACGTGGGCAGTTGTTTTAGGTCTGCGAACCTAACCCTGGGTGCACTTTTACCCCTTCTTCGGTTTTTCCTTTTCCGTTGGCTTCGGAATTCTGTGTCCGAACCTCCGGATGAGGATTCCGAGAAGTTATGTGAAACATGGTACCTTTGGGGGGAGGAATACCCACTACTATGATCTGACATTGGACCTCTGCTAGTGACTTCGGGAACCTTGTGCAAGTGGTTGGTGGCTCCGACGGCAGACTCTTTACTTGGGTGAGGACTTGGCTTGGTGCATGGGTTTGCCGGAGCAGGTGATTTAGTAATGTACCTCTCCAACCCCTCTAGGCACGCCAAAATTTTCGTGAGGGCTGCACTATCTTTAGCCTGTTCGGTTGCCCGATCCTCCTCACTATTGTCTGATAGCGGAAGGGTGGGCTGCGGAACACTCTGACCCTCGGAGATGCTATTGTGCGAACTAGGTTCTCCAACCATACAGTTCTGCATCTCCCCCCTCAATCGCTCAAGAATTCTATCTTCTATGGCGATGGCACTATCACTGCGGGCAATTTCCCTGCAAGTGTTCTCCAGGGCATCTAACCTGCCTAGGAGTTGTGCTACGGTGGTCTGGTTGTCTATGCCATTTACCCCTTGCACTATTTCCCTCAATTCACTAACTTGTTCAGATAGCTGGACATAGTCCCTATTGACCTGTTTTTCCAGCTCGTTACATCTGATTTCTACGTTACTGATCCTGTCGGTATTTGATGATACCGACCTAACCAATGCTTCGGAAGTTTTTGTCGTTACGTTGTGGATGGAGTCCAGTCTGGCCTGGAACTCCATACGAACAGCCTCCAGTTTCCTATGCATCTCTGCTGATGCCTGAATGATCTCCCTTCCCTGACTGTCAAGTTTTTGTCCCTGACTATCAATCTTTTGCCCCTGACTATCAATTTTTTGCCCTTGGTCTTTGAGCATGGCAATAATTAAGGCTAGTTGGGAGTCTCCACTACCACTGGGGGATGACATATGGCCGGCTGGCCGTTCTAGTGACTTTGACCTTGTATCCATTGTAGTGAATCTGCTACCTCTGAGTCTCATAATCTCGTATAAGGGGAATGGTTTTTTATGGGTTTTTGCTTTGTCTATATTACGTTGCTTTCACAAAAGGTTAACTTTAAATATATAATATATCAAAAACAGCAAAAACAAAAGAGAACCATGCTTTACGCGGCCACACGCAGACCCTATTCCACGTATGGTGTTCCGTATAGTAACAGATATCCCCTGAAATATCTGTTAAGCAACAGACGAACTTTAGCCTAACTTTAATAATCGGTAACTAGAGGAGGGCTTAATAGGCTTATGATTCACTAAAATGATAGAAGGTCAGACACCTTTAAACGACATATTTATTCATTGAAAAGAACATCGCTTGTGACATAGCTGCCACCAAACATGAGCACTTCACTGTACAAGACACAAAAAAATATATACAAAAGATTTTGTACTTACATATCAGCCGTTTTCACACTATATCACTCATACCTGGGGCCTTACACACGCTATTTCACTCTTTATCGCCACATCCCGACACATGGACAAATTTGTGGTACACCACACTAAAAAATTAATATTATGTGCTTCATTGGTGTAACAAAGGCTTTGGGGGGTGATAAATGAGTTTTCCTGGCTTTTCTTGGATGGATGGCTAAGAACAACTTGGATATTCTTTGATATCCTATGGATGCTTCTATGGCGTCAGTTCTGCCGACCATGTGGTCTGGATTTCCACATGGGATGAGGGACACAAAACTCGCTATTTTGCTGAATTTTCACTGGGATCCTTAAATGCACTTGTGGACACAATATCCCACTTGGTCACACACACTTAGGCCTATGTTTACTGTAACAGGACCTTAGATCCCTTTTCCCTTTATGTATCCTTTGTTGCTGGCACAGGTGGCCATTCACACACTGGATTTTACCAGCAACTTCCAAGCTGACCTGCTCTCAGGTGGGTCTGTAATACAAGTGAGCTTGACTAGCAAGCTCAGAACACAATAGGCCATCTGAAAGTCTCCTCTGTGACGCCACAGCCTTGATGGCTTCTCATTGGCCGGCTGGAGTCCTTTGAGATCTTTCCTTGTCTTTGGGAGAAGTGCCACTTTCTCCCACCAAATGGCAGAGTTATCAATTGCTTAAAAAGTATAAACAAAAGTGTTTTTTCAGCTTTTCTGGCTTAATTATGCCAGATAATTGCAAATGAGTTTACTTTTAATAAATTAGGCATTATTTTACCTATGGGTGAGTGTTATCTCTGATTTTCAGTAAAGAATAAAAGATTTAGTAAACATGTGATTTGGAGCACATGGTTTTTGTTCTCCAAAATGGCTACTGTTAGCCTAACAATGGTTGGTTCTTTATAAATAAAGCATTTCTACCCCTCCCATGAGTGACAACTGGTTGGTAAATATGACCCATGATTCTAATTGGGGGTGGGGGGTATAAGTTTCTGGGAAAATAGCTCTCACAAGCTTTCCCTGATGCCAACCTAATGGCCCTTGTACTTAGGTTGGCCTGTGGTTATTTGTGTGTGGGCATGTATGCCCAATGCTGATTGGTCATAGCAGTGATCAGAAAAAATCATTCAAGATCTGCACAAAACATGTAATGCAAATATTTGATGGGTCTGTTCCTAATTGACATTGTTATTGAATTATTTTTCAGGTGGGCAATGCTGTGCCACCTCCAATGGGAGCTGCCATTGGATATGAAATTAGAAAGTGCGTAAGTGAAAAGGATAATCAGAGATGTACAGTGAAGGTGGAAGTAGAAGTGTAATGTGTGTGTGTTAGACACTTTTTAATTTGTCTTCTTAAAGACATTTGCCTGACTATATTATTTTCTTTGTGTGTGTGTGTGTGTGTGTGTGTCTGTGTGCGCGTAAAAGTTGTTTTTTTGTTGACCAGCATTTCAAAATGGAACATAAACAAACACAAATATTGTAGTATTTTAGTCATACTTTTTTTAAAAAAAAACTTTTCATCAAAACTTGACCTTAAGGAAACCACACATTCTTGTTTGCATACCAGTAAGTAGATATGAAGAACTATTCTGAAACAAAGAAAGAAATGTTTTGCTTGCACCAAGTGTTTTCATAATTTGTTTTCTTGTCATACATTCATATCAGATTCTTATTATTCTGTGTTTTACTTACCCAGTTCGTGGTATGGTCTTTCAGAGAACACCCTTTGTAAAGACAACACCACTAATGCAGAGGATTACAGGCTTATCTACTTATTGGGTCCGCCCCTCATCTCTGCTGTTTCTAAATTGGCATGTGCAGTGTGCACAAGACAGGTTTATGTGTAAGATCATTTTAAAAATACTCTGTTATAAAGTATGGACATAATCTCATCTTCATGTGCATGTTTTTCTGCCCTGCATTTTAATTTGTATTTTTGTCAAGTGTTTCACATTATTCTGCTTAATTCACTAGATTAAACACTTAATGTATGAGTTTTACAATAACTTATTTTAAAATTAATAATTTTTGACCATAGTTGTTTTCTGATTATGTTGGTTACAAGATCTTTGACATTTTTAATTATATATTTTAAAATGTTGATAATATCATTTCCCAGTTGAAGTTATTGTCTTCTCAAATAATTAAGGAAATTAATAGTTTGTAGCAAATTTTATTACCAGTGAAAAAATTATATACTTTTATTTGTCTTGCCAAACATCACCTGAAACAAGAAACAGTGAAATAATGTATGCATAAAATGTTTTTATTAGTGAAATGCAAGTGAAGTAAGTTTGTTTAAATACAGAAAACATAAAAGGTGCAATATTTGTTGACCTTGTCCAGTTATTATATCTGAATGGATGCAAAGATAAACTAATTTTAAATGTAATGGGTTACTGTAGTGAATACTGTGTTGTTGTTTTTAAGAGAAAAAGACATACATTTAAGTGGTTTTATTGAAGTCTTACTTTGTGTACATTTTTCTAAGTAGTGTGTGTGTGTGTGTGTGTGCAGGAAGAAAGTTTTATCTACTGAGGTTGAAAAATAGTGTAAGACTGATCATTAAAATAAAAAAAAAACATTAAGTAAAAATGAGAGAGATTGAAAACATGAAGATAGACTGAACAACATATTCAATTTTATAGATTTGTTTCAGTGTTTCATAAGTGTATGTGTGCGAGAGAGGAATGATGACATTTGTTAAAAATAAAACAATAGGCATTACAACTGTATAAGTCTGCATGAGAATTTCTATCTGTTTTTGAGAATAAAAATAAATTTGATAATTTGTGTTTTGTTCTCTTTTCAATAAGTTTAAAGGTAGTATATTTTAAAAGCTTATGTATTGATCCAGAAATCTTAAAGTACAACAAATTAGCAATAGAGTAAGTAACTAATGTTGAGGTCTTCTAGTGGCAACCTGGATTTTACATTTTGAGTACTTCATGTACTACTAACTATTGGATCACATCAATATATATTTAATGCACAGGAAAAAATATGAAAATATTACAAACAAAACAAGGGCCATTTGTGCATATTCTCCAAATAAAATTTCGTACAGAACATTAATAAACATAATATTTGCTTAAATTTCCTGTTGGCATTTAGACATATAAATGGGTGTGTAAAGCTTATATTGTCATTTCAATTTTTAGACGAGCCAAATACTCAATATGCCGACAAAGGCAGAATTTATTTTATTTTAAAACATAAACTAAACGTTATGTTTCAACCATCTAGCAAGGTCTTCTTCAGACTCTCTACCAAATATAAAAGAAATAAGGTACAAAACAGGGAGATATATATATACACAAAAATCATTCACCTCCAGGTGCTATCATGGAAACTAGGCTTAATGGTGTTATCATTAGATAAGAGTATCAAATACCATGAAACAAATTAATTGAGAAGATTTGCCTGTTCTAAAATCAGTTGCTCCTCACCCCTTCCTCTCCCCTCAAAAATACAAAATCATGTAGAGCAAAATCATAAGGTGTCTTTGGGGTGAGATCAGTTTGTGGCTCCAAAGATATGGCCATTTTGCTTGCACTGATTGGCTGAATTTCGGTCAAGAAAAGTGGATTTGGTGGAAACAACAAATGTTGACAAGGGGAGGGTGGTTGATCTACATGAACAAACAATACAACCACATTGCAAAGATTAATCGTAAGTGTTGTTGCTTTTAACTCTTATAGTCTGGTGGAATGTGTAGAGAGAGTGGTCAGAAAACAGTGAATTTCAAATTAGAAAAAAGTGGGAAACTTATTATTTTAATTGTCAGTAACAGATATAAATTTCAAGTGATCAAAGAATCAAAAAATTGATTGTAAAATGCAGGAACCCAATCAGAAACTTCATATTTTAATATTCTACCACTTAATCGAAAGAATAAATGATTCCATGAATTTTGAACCTTCCAAAAAGGAGAATTTTATGTGAGAGATCACGCAATATATAAGCTTCATGACTAAATTCCCCTCAAAGATGTTTTAATAAAAGTTTATAACAAAATAGAATAACCATGCATTTTAGTATATTTTAAGATATGAATTGTGAAAAATAAAGAAAAACAGTACCAGATGTTCACTTATCTGGTGAATCACGTAGAAGAGTTACCTATGGATATAACCAATAATAATAATTGATAATAAAATGATAGTATTATAAGTTTATAACAACATATCATTTGCTTATTTTGTTGTTATTTTTGCTATTCAATTTTATGTAAACAGCTGACTCCATCTACAAAAGTTTATGGTGATAACCATGCCTAAACTTGGCATCATTTCTCATTAACCAATGGCGATTTGTTATAGCTCATTGCTTCACCTGTGTATCCAACTATCCACCTTGTAATGTTAGTCAAGAATCTGAATAGGCTACAGGAATGGTATACAAGAAAAAGCATGGTAGATAATGAAATGAATGCAATTTTTTTGTGGCATCAAACTTTTGTGGCACCAAACTATTTTCGTATTTTTACGGTAATGTTTTGGACAGTGCTGTTGTGGGTCATCCAAAGGATCTCTAGATGGCATGAGTGTTGTTTGTCAATTCACTGCGTTCCAGCACCAGAACATTATCTCGATATTTGGACTACATTTTCTACGCTGCTTTTTACATTCAGCTTACTGCATCGATTTGTTTACTGTGTTTTGTGGCCACAACATCCATGTATTACACAAAACAACTGCCTTGCAGGTTTATACCAGGTAAGTGCAAAGGAAATCTCAATACCCTCTTAGGAATAACACGTATTCTTAAATAATATTTAAAAATACACCCTCCATTTTGCAAACATTTCAAATATTTTCGTGAAATAAATAAGTTTCTTGTAACAAAGGGTGTTTCTAAATAGCATGGAAGGTATTTTTTTTACATCTACGGCTATGAAACTTACGTTTTTTTTTTTATATTGAAGCTCCTTACGTACGTAGCGTCTATACGGCTTTTCAGGGCTTCCATAATGGATTCATGGTAGCGTCGTCACCTTTTAATCAAGGGGTCCCGGGTTCGATACCTGGTGGAGGCACAAGTGATTCAGATCCCACTTTAAACTGTAGGTCCAGTCCCGATTAGCCTTACTGTGCATAAAGTGGACTTAAAACAACAAATCAATCAATAATTTATTCATGTCACAGGCTCATGTCTACACATTTTCTTTTTCTTGTTATGATTGATTTGTGCAATGCGATAATTTGTGATATGTTATTTGTATGACACATTGGCAGGTTGGAGATTTCAGACAATCATTCTACATATTGTTGAACAGTATCCTCAGCATATGTAAATACGTTACCTTGTGGAATATCGTGCACATTTCTCTTCAGAAGTGCGGGCCAGAAAAGGGGAGGGTTGTATTTTCTGAATGACTTGTGGGATGGGATAATTTGCAACTTCTTATTTGTATGATGGTACGGAAAGGGGAGGGTAGTATTCTGTGGAAAAGGACAACCAAGACTTTTCACATACGACTTACTTCCCTTTTGGACTTTCAAATTAACTTCGACCTGCAATTCAGCCTGCACTAGGTATATAGAGGTAAGTTACCTTTTGAGGTTTAATTTCAGCCTTATTTCTTTAGTACCTAAATGTTTGTGCGATAAATAGTATTGGGGGCAGGTGGCTCTGGCCAGTTTCTAACATACCTTCAGAAGGGACTCTATATAGAAAGGTGGGTAGCCAGAGCATAGTAGAGCGGAGGCGGGGTAGCGGTAGGTTAATTACCCCAGGGGCGGAGCCCGGAATCGGTGGGAAATTTGAACACAGCAACCACCTCGCAACTTGAAATGGCTACATCTCAAATTCAAACGGCTGTACAGTCGTAAATACTTATTTCCGTACTCCAGAATTTTATTATTCACAATTAGCAGCACATAATCTTCATAAAAAAAAAAAATCACCTGCGAAATCGAGGGTGTAAGATTTCGACACTGATACAAAAATAATAAATCTTATTGTACTTACGATTGGCGAGTATATATTACTTCCGAACAACATTTCGGGGAAACCACTGTTCCCTTCATCAGGTTCTATTTTGACTATTGAAAACACTCCATAGCCATGTCAAGTCGATTCAAAAGCCAGGAAAAAGGATATAGGTATGAATCTGGTAAAGGAGTGACTTAGAAAACTGCCATTCCGACGCTACTATTTAAAACCACAAACGTTAAAAAAATATCAATCTAAAAGAAGCATTTCAACTTAAAAAGTTAAAATCGAAGCTACTTCAGAATGCCTTCTCGCCGAATGCAGGAAGTTGTCCGCTTTCTGCTCCCCTCTTACATACTTCAATACATTTCCCCTTCCCGCTTACGCCACATCGTATTCAAATTCGAATTTTTCCTGAGCCTTGCGAATTACGTCCGGGGTAACATGAAAACCTATCTTTTTGTACTCTCGCTTTTCCCATCTTTTAAACATTGCAATCCAAATCTCGTCCACATTTCCATCCTCCCTGTTCAATTTATTATCCCTATCCTTGCAAATGTAGGAAGCCTCATATACATTCCTACTAATTTTGTTTATTTTCTTTCCGAACAACCTCCCGGTTCTTAATTTCATGTCCCTCTTCAATAATATGCTCTGACAGCCCTGTTCTAGGGATTCCCTTCCTTATATCCTTGTCATGCTATCTCCATCTTATATCCATACTCCTACCCGTTTGTCCGATATATTCCTTACTGCACTCACATTTAATACTGTATATCACTTTCTTTCCCCCCTCTTTTTCTCTATCTTTTCCATCTTTCTTGTACTCGGTGAAATGTTTTTCTTTAGTTCTCAGAGCCTTCATCCCACACTTGATTCCATATTCCGATTTAAGTTCCTTCTCAAATCAGCCTCTTTATATCTATTCTTTTTACCAACCCTCATGATCCAATTTTCCTCTTTTTTTCATTTCATCCTTATGGTTACATAACCTTATTGCCCTTACAAAGAAGTTTAGAAAACATTACTTTTTGTTCTCCTTGCATGGGCAGATTCATTATTAATGTACAGCTCCCCGGATAAGGCTTTGTGGAAAATTCCAGTCATTATGCCCTTTTCTTTTTTATAAATCCAAAGCTCCAAAAAGCTTATCTTATTATCTTCCATTTCTTCATTAAAATATATTATAACTTATAAATTAGGCTACAACTTTTATTCAAAACAATTTTTTGTCATTTGTTCAAAAGTTACAAGGCAAAAACTTCAGAAAGTACTAAAAAAATCCATTTTTGAAGATAATTTTTTAAATTATGGCAAAACCACCAACATTATCGAAAAAGTAAACAATATTTTTTGTAGCCCATCTAATGGGGATTAAGACTAAAAAAAAAAAGATTTCCTGCCTATGACCATTGGTTACAGAGATATAGGTCAATAACTGAGTGTGTGTGAAATTGATGTTTGGGGGGGGTGCCAGGGGGGAAGCACCGTGAGGAGGGGCAGGGACTTCTGGGATTTTGCACAACTGACCCAAATTCAGCTTTTACGGAATTCTTCCCAATATTGGCCTTTTTTGTCCTTCATTGACTGAGTACTGTCAGTGAAATTCCTTCCCAGATGGAAATAAGTGTAGGATCAGCCTACCATATCAGTCATGACATACTGAGGTTCAGGAAAGTGTCTGTGGGGTGGGTTCTGAAACGTTTGACACCAGAAATGAAGGAGAGACGTGTTCATGTGTGCAGGGAGCTTTTGAACTTTTATGAAGCTGACTGTGGGGCATTTCTTCATCGCATTGTCACTGGAGATGAGAGTTGTGTTTATTTCTATGAACCAGAACGTAACAGGACAACAATGGAATGGCGACATCCATCAATATTCACCTGATCTCGCACCTTGTGATTTCCACACCTTTGGCCCACTGAAAGATGCAGGAAGTGGTTCCAGAATGACGATGAGTCCAGTCAGCGGTGCACAAGTGGTTACGCACACATCCAAGAGGTTTTTTTTCCTGTGGAATTGGTGGTCTTATCAAGCACTGGCATAGGTGCATTGAACTAGGGGGGGGGGGGGGCACAATGTTGAAACATAGTACTGTAGTTCTTTTGGTGCTTGTAATAAATACTTGTTCCAACATATTTCGAGTTATATATTGAATAAGCCTTGTGTTACTGCATACGATAGATGGGCATAGCAACATTTTCTAATATTTTATACCTAAATCATATTTGAACCATTACTGTATATTAGGAAATATATTGATTTCCTACCTCTCTGTTTTCATTGTGACAGTAATAGGGATGCTGGAAAACTTTTAGGAAGTGACCACGTATCAGTGATGCCAGATACAGTACAAGCAGCAAAGCATACTCTCTCTCTCCTTCAACAGATCCACAAGCAACAAACAAAAAAAAATGCTCTTTTTGTTCCAATGCACATTTCGTGCATGGTATTTAAGGATATATATTACTTGTGGCTGGCCTCAGAAGATACCCATCCTCTCTGCTTCTCACTCCTTTATTTTTTTCTTTGTTGTCACTTTCAGGTATTGGCCAAAATGTAGGCTTCATGTAAATTAAGAAGTGTACCTAGTAGGGTTGGAAATGTATCCTCTTCCAATGGCCAGATTTCCTAACAATAGAATATTAGACGTAGATGGTGAAATATTATGCTACTTAAAAAAAAGCCTTTTATCATATATAGATCATCTCTCCTTCCACAACATTTTGAGCAGACTGCTGCATATGCTAATTAATTAAACAACTCTCAGGCCTTCTTAAAGTCGGAATTTGATACTTCAGCAATGCAATTCCTGTCCTGGGCAATATCAATTCCATCCTTACCGATTTCCTTGAGGTCCATCTCAACGTCATCCCTCCATCTTCGTCTTGACCTTCCTAGAGGTCTCTTACCATGTTTCCCAACAAGAATCCTCTCCCATTCCATGTTGCAAGCTGCCAAACCGGTAAGAAAAATTTGATAATCTTGAAATATATATTTTTTCATCTGAAGTTTACTGGTTTAATACATTTTATTTACATATGAAACTCGCCTCACTTGATTGACAGTGTGTGTTGGGAAGCTACTAAAAGGTCACAATACGGACTAGAGTACTACATAGAACCAATTTCGCTCACTCATCTCCCATGCTCAAGCGTTTAATGTTTGGTTTGGTTTGCTGTTTTAAGTACACTTTATGCACAGTAAGGCTAATCGGGACTGGACCTACAGTTTAAAGTGGGATCCGAACCACTTGTGCCTCCACCGGGTATCGAACGCAAGCGTTTAATGTGACAATAATCATACACACATGTAAAATATCCATCTTGGCAGTTTCAGCCCACAATCCTGTTTCATTTTCATACATCACTGTATTGGCAAGTGAGACTAATCTACATTTTAACATGGAGATAATGACTATTTTTACTTAAAGTTTCAATTTCACTCTTTTTCACATCACAATCCATATTTGACACTACCACAGACAAATCCAGTGAAATGTTCTTCCTGCAGCACTCTAATATGGACACTCCAATTTACAAAATCAGAAAAGGAATTTGATGCACTGTAGAACACTTTGGGCTGCTGCATCATAAAATGAAGTTAATTGTGTTGTGGGCTGTTCTTTGAACAACTGTTAATTATATTTTTAATCTGCTTTATAATATTTCAGTTCTATGTATCAGGAGCAATGCTCAACCTAGCAATTCAGTACATGTGGATACCAATGCATGAATATATGAACAATGCTATTTGTAGTGTGTATGAGGTAAGTTTCATCATACAAATAAATTTCAGCATTAAGTATAAAACTTGTATATATTTTACAACTAAACTGTTATGCAAAACACCATCAAAATTCCTAGCTAAAACGTAGTCTATACTACAATGATATTTACTAGGGATGGACCGATATCGATAAAGTACCAATATAAAATTTATCGATACCAATAATCTACAGATCTGATATAGAATTCCATATGGTACTTAAAGATCCAGAATGGTTCGTTGACCTAATTAATAAATGTGTTACAAGGTGACTACAGTGCAAAAGAAGCTGCATATTTAGAAATTTACTTTTTTAAAAAGTAGGGCATGGATATTATCCATAAAAATTACAACAAAATGGCAGAATTTTGCACTAAATTATAAGATATTTATACATACAGTATATCAGATTGGTAATTTTACTGATACAGTGAAACACTGATATGCCTATATAGTACAGTACCAATTAATCTGTCTCATCCCTAATATTTACTAGATAACCAAGACACTAAATTTAGTGGTTCTACACAATATTTTCCATTTTAACTGCCCGAGTGATATGATAGTGTTTGTTAAGTAACTCCTCCCTCTTAACAATTATGAATCGTCCATAACCTTCACTACAACAGGAAATACTTTACTTTACCACAGGTGCTATGTGGTTCCTGGATTGGTACAGTTCCTATCTACGTGCACCAATCGAACTCATTTCTCCTACCAGAAATTCAGACCACAAACTTTTACTTCAACACCAATGTTTATCTCCATGTATGCAACATATAGTTAGTTGCATAATGTGATAATTTCTTCCTGAACAAGCAACGTTTCAGCACTTTTATTGTGTTGGTGGGGTGGCAAAAATGTTTAATGATTTCAAATGCTACTTGCTTTGAAAACATGGTAAATAGATACAGTGTAGGTAAATAGATTTGCAGCAATAAAATAGTTTCACATGTGATTACTCTCATTTTCACATAACTCTGAGACAACAGTTGTCAAGGATAGGAAGTTCATGGCAGAGAAGTACAGGCCTGCCACTGATTATTGTATCTACATCACTAAGACAAATTTCCAAACATCCACTAGAATGTCAAGTCATCAGGCATATGCTGCTGTTCACATTTCAAGTGAATGGGGGAAACGTGGGGGAGGGGGTTGGGAGTAAATTTATTTTCCATCATTTTTGAGGTAATGTACCTGAATGCACTTTCCAATGTGATCTTTTCCGATAGCTATTCTTGGTGCCGGGGGACAGATCAGGCAAGGTTTTATAGAAATTTGAAAATACCACATACACAGTGAAAAGGAGGTTTGCAAACAGAAAACTCATTTTTTCTAAGGAAAACAGAAAATTGATCTTCCTCCCACTTTCCCATGGATCCTTCAAATAGATGTACAATTATGCACAAATAACACCTCTGGTGCAATGGATGATATTCAGCTTGACATCATGCTGTGCAGTTTGGGAAGAAATTGACTGCATGAAATTGGGCAAACAGATTCGCATGTGTTAAGGAAAGCATATGAGAAACCTTATAGCGAGAAAATTTGCGACATTTTATAGGTACAGGTTTGTCATGTGATCACACCTTGAATCACTTCAGCAAAATCACACACACACAGTGCTTACCTGGCATGTTTTCAATGCAGGATCTGATCTCTTTGCCCGAAATATGGCGATTTCTTGCAATGAATTGCAGGGGAAGTTGTTCGCTCAATATCATCCATTTCCACTGTATCAAACAGTTGCCATCTGATGAACATGGGACAATAAATGCATGTAATGGGCATATACATTTCTCAAACCATGATGCATTGGATAGCCATTGCTAGAGTCGTTTTCACGTTCAGAAGACACAATGGGGTCTTATGGACAATGCTTTTCTTATGGGAAAATACGAGCACGCTGTTGTGAAATTTCTCGATTTACAAATTTAGCTTACGTAAAATCGATACCTGCAGTTTTGCAGGAAATTTTGTAGAGAATACAATGGTGAACACAAAAAACTGGTGACTTGCTTACATATTTTTACATAAATTAAAAATGCAAATTTTCTGTAAAACAAAATTTTTACATTGTTTTCATTCCTAACGTTGAAACATGCCAAAAAATTGACACTGTTTTTTAATTGTCATAGGTGGTGGTGGTACTCAGAATTTATCAATACTTTAACTCATATTCGCATTAAAAATATTCAAATAAAGTATGTGGAAATTTTTTATATTCGTGCAGTAGAAAATGTCGTCGCTGGCCATTTTTTGTTCTGTAATTCCAAGTAAAAACTTCCAGCAACAAAGTTCTGGAGAAAATAATGAAATTATTTTTTATAACCACTCAAAGGTTCCCAGAAATATTACTTCCATGCATTTGTAGTTTCTTTTTAACCCGAACCGCGTGCGAAGTAAGGAGACGTCTGGCCATCTTGAGCTGGCTCACCACAGCATTCCGGCTAATCACCACCAAGTTTTCGAGTTGCTATTTTATTTCCATTCAGTAAAAATATTAACTTCATGCAGTTTGTTATAATAGAATTGAAATTACTTAAATTTAATAATTGACAATTATTTCCAATGCTGCTGTTGTGAGCAACATTAGTGCTGTCGCAAATACACGTTGTTTTTGTTTACATTACTGTCGACATTAATACTGAAATGAAGATCACCTTTCAGTTTCCAACATACACATAAATTTATAGACAGCATATTAGCCATTGAAAAGCTTTCCAACACGTGTTAGATAGATACCTTGCTTGAGTCATTGATGTCTTATCAGTTCAAGTGGGCCATAACTCATTTGTTTCTTTGGATTGCAACTTCAATCTAACCCATATGCCAGATTCCCTTACTTGTGAACTGTAACGTTCACAGTATAATATTAATATTAATAATTACATATAGTTATCATTATATATACAAAATATGTAACACCTTCATTGTGAAGGAAGCTCATCATTTCCCGGCAACATGAGCTAACGCTGTATTGGCAACACTGTGTGGTTTCTCCATAAGCGCCGTTGTGTCTTCTGAACGTGAAAACGACTTTAGATAAACTAAATCACTAATTGGTAACTGAATTAAATTATAGACATCTGTAATGAAGAGAATTTAAATTATTATCCACGTTGAATATGAGAAGAATCATGTGTACTACAAAGAATAAATTGAACATGCCAAGGTGTAATATCCAACAGACATTTCACACTTGATATTTACCAAAATATCAATAAACAACAGGGTAATATAAATGATTTTGCCATCACTCTGATTTTTAAGATCAGGCAATACTCGCATCATCTTTTCATAATCTTGTGTGTGCCAATGGTCTACTGTGAAGGCTAATTCAGTTTGAGTTATGAATGAGTTGGTGTTTTAAGTCCACTTTGTGCACAGTAAGGCTAATCGGGACTGGACCTACAGTTTAAAGTGGGATCCGAACCACTATGAGCCTCCACCGGGTATCGAACCCGGGACCCCTTGATTACAAGGCGACAACGCTACCACTGCACCATCGGGGAGGCTCTTCAGTTTGAGTTAGTTTCCCCAACTTTTTTTTTATAAGGGGGGAATGCAGTATGTGGGCCCTCAAAAGTCAACACCAATGTAAAGTGCAACGGGCATAGCATAAACAAATATCTTGGTAATGAAAACTGATACAGAACCAGAAGTTGGTTGATTTGTGGTTGTGGTATGTTCGGAACATAATGCAAGAATCAAATTCAAATCCTGATCATCCATGTCCCCTGTTAAATAACCTGATATTTGTAGGTACGTTGTAAAAATTTACATAATCAAACTGCTGTTTAGCTTTTATTGGATACGATTCACATAATGTTAAAGATGTTGTGCACTACTGTGTTGTCTTTTGGAGTATTTATAACAATGAATTTCATTTCAGATGAAACCAGACCTCTTATTGCATCCACATTATATTAAAGATTTGGTGTCCATGGGTTCAGCAATGTTAATTGCCACAATAGAAGTTTATTGTGCTGGTGGTTTTTGAGAAAAAGTTGCCTGCTTTAAAAAAAAAAAAGTGAAAGACAGGTGTACTTTGTTACTTATGAGGAGTAAGGATATTTATGTGCACTTGAACAGAATCATAATGTAAGAAAACCTTTGAGTATTAACAGTGGTTTGGCAATTTCATAGTATTAGCTGGTTAATTTTGTAAGTCTGATGACCACATACACACAGTTAGATTTAGTTAAGAGAGAGTTTCAAGGGAACCTACGGTTATGGTTACATGGTAGATAGAAGTAGATAGAACATGTTTATCCATATCACAGGAGTTGGACTGAAAAGTAATTATTCAGAGATAAAAAATTAATAACTAATATACACTACATTCATATTTCTGTATTTAATAAAAGTTTCATAAGCATTTACCGAGATTTTTCTACAGACAATTTTTTGCATATTTTATTTATATTATTAAACTTATAGTATATTATATGCACATGTGCCCATGTGTCTGTCTGCTTTGCAGGAGACTTGGTTCGATTCACAGGGTGGTTAGTATCAGGTGGGAATTCTTTTCGAACTATATTCCTGCATAAAAAACAGCTAATAAATGGGTACTTGATTAAAACCGGGCAGGTTTAAGGCAGCCAAAGCATGGCACTGATCATATCTCCTCAATGGCAGATATTATGAATGTATGGAGGCCTACCTCCATATCGTCCTGCTTCTCTTCATGGGGGAAAAATAGTCCCAGTGGTAACATGCATATACCTGAAACCTTGATTCTGCCGTATATCGAGCATAAACCAGAGATTTGTTTTCAGAAACCTTTGGCAGACTTTCTAACGTACCCTCAGGTGACAAATACAAAAAAAATAATTTCCATAGGAACCCCTTGCCATCACATTATGAAATTTTGCAGTGAATTGATGTCTTCAAAAACAATATTTTTTTCAAGAAAATTAATAATAGTGTTTTTGAGATTTTCAAAAAAAGTTTGTAGAGTTTTTGAAAAATTACAAAATTCAAATAGCACGTTCACCTTGCATTTCAAATTAAAGCTCTTTAAAAGCAGAAGAGACTGACATTAATTTGAGCTCTCTACGTCAAATAGTTTTTGATCTACAGCTGTTTATAAAGATTTCAAAATGTAAAATTTTGTAATTTTTTGTTTTTTGAAAGTCAATAATTCAAAAACTAAGAGCTGAAAGCATCTAAAACTTGGCAGTTTTTGTCAACTGTACTAGTACTGTACCAAAAATTATCAATTTCTGAGATGTCAAGGTTCAGACCTTGGTTGATTTGGCATGGAATGACCTGCTGGAAAACATCCTTGCATTATGTTTTGCCTCTTGATTTTTATTACATTATTGGACTTGCCTCCCAAAAAGAAATATGTATGAATTTTAGGGAATATTTTAATAATTTAATTCCATAATTATGGCAAAATACTCTTGACTAAGTGAATAAATAAATAAATCATAAACTTCCATTACAAGTAATTTTTATCAACAATTACATGACCAGATTGCACAAAATAGAATAAAACATAGTTACATGTCCAGTATCATGACTAACTTAGCCAACTCATAAAATAAAAAATGAAGGAGAATCTGACTAAAATATATAATAAAAAAAAATTGTAATCGAAACATGCACCTTCAAGGAACCGCTGAGAAAATCCTAAGTTATTTAGTTCAATAAAAGTTCATTGATTTTTTTTCCACACTGTTCTTACAACAAAGTCCATTCCACATCCACGCACGCACGCACGCACGCGCGCACACACACACACACACACACACACACACATATTATTACATAAAAAAATGTCATAAAATAAAAATTCAATAAAAGAGCCTTCAGTGTTCTGCTATGCAATAAGTGTCTCACTTTGATTTAGATGCTGGAACACATCTTGTACTTTTTACAGCAATTACTCCACTTTCTTGCCTTGTTACAAAATTTCTGTATAGTCACTTGCACTTTTAATACATTCAAAACAAATCGTCAATACAAAACCTACATAAAATCGAATTACTCAGTGTTCAGCAAATGATAAATATTTATTTATAATGTCCATAATATATATACATTTCATGAACCTTGCACCCATAAGTAAACAAGTTCATTCCCGTAGTTTTTCAAAAAATACTTTTTAGGAATGTGTATGTAACGAAAAATAATGCAGTAGCTAATAGAAATTCATTTTCCTCTCTCTTCAGATTTGCACTTGCTCATATGTGCATGCACCCACCCACATTTGTCAAGGTATGCTGAAAAATTCACACATCAACATAATATTCAGTTTAATCTTCATAACGTTTTGTATTGCTGTTGCATCCACCCTAACAATCAGAGGGTATTTTTTCTTTAGCACTTTTCTCTTTGGTAAAATTTTTGATACAATAAAGTTCGTATCAAGTAACATGTCCAAATTGCTGAAACATTTTTTTTTTTTTTTTTTGCTACATGTCTTGAATTGTCATTTATAGCAACTGTAAAGTCGAGTATCAGACAAGGTGATAGTTAAAGATTTAATCACCAGCATCATTTTTGGAATCTGCATTAGTTAGTATGCAAATAATGGAACTTTTATTCACTGCATGGCAAAATTTCAAGTAAAAATGGGTACAACTAAAGAATATTGCACACACTGACATGTAAGAACAAATAAAGAATATTGCGCACACTCACATGTAAGAACTATTTATTTCATAGGTTGGTATGATAGTGTTGCAATGTGATACTTAAATGCTTTTTTGGGGAGGAGGCATCTTTTGGCAACAATAATGGAAATTTTTTTAAAAATTCTATGCTTAAAACTGCAAAACTCTAATTATATTCTTAAGGAATGCCAACATTTTCTCAAGATCTAGTGCTAGTTTAATCAGGCTCTTGTCAAATAAATGTTGGAAAAATTTCCACATTTATTCACCCCACCACATGGAGTTGGATCAACAAATATCAGAGCGAATGTCATCATAGGAGTGACCTGTTGCTATGTGGACCAAGAGGAGAATATCGTCTTGTGTATACAGACACAAACCCACGGCAACTCCATCCACTGTGTTTAATATCCCAAAGCTTTTTCTTCTGTAACTATTTTGTTTATTCTTTAGTAGAAGAAAGCGAGATCAAAATTACGTTATGGATTTGGAGAGCTCAGGAAGTTATTTTCTATTATTTCTTGCCACACATCCCATGTGACAGAATGTGCATGCTCGACTTCTGTCAGTTATAACACCATTCAGCCTTGTTTCATGATATGAAAAACTCAATATGCTGACCAAGGCAGAAATTTATTTTATTATAAAACATAAACATAAAATATGTTTAGCCTTTTAGGTGAAAGTACAGTTGACAAGAGAAAGCCACCTGCTAGAATGTTCCAGAACAACTTTCTAATAGTCTGGAGGGGAGTAATGTTTGTGTATATATATCGTCCTGTTTTGTACCTTGTTACATTTGTACTTGGTGCAGAGTCTGAAGAAGACCTTGCTAGAAGGTTCAAACGTTACGTTTAGTTTATGTTTTATGATAAAATAAATTTCAGCCTTGGTCAGCATATTGAGTTTTTCTGTCAGTTGTTCTGCACTGCTTTTCTCGGTGTTACAAAGTGAAAAATCATGGGAAACTGCCCTTGAATTATTTTTTTTAATCATCATTGCCCGAGAAACCCAACCTGGTAATTTGTATTTGCGCATGTTGATATATGTATATATATATATTCCATTATTTCTCCCATGACAAAAAAAAACTGTTGATATACTTCCCATATGACAGGTGGTGCATGCTCGAATTCTACAAGAATGGTGGGGAAGCATACAGAGAGATAAGAGAGAGCGAAACTGCAAGATCGAGAGGGGGTTTTTTATCTGTGATAGATAATTCACAAGGTTACGATCACCAATTTTCACATGAAGGAAGTAATCACTATTGGAAAATTAAAACAAAATGAGTTAATTAGAAAATAGAAGCCAATTGAAGTTGTGGTCAGAAAAATAATTCTGTTGATAGTAATTTACAATCTTACACTTAGATCATGTATTGCCTCTTGACTTTACCGTTACTTGGTTTTGTGGTGTGATTCCATAAGAGTAATTTTCTCCTGAATGCACATTCACAATTATTTCTAGGTATATTGTGTACCAAAACAAACATATATGTTCTGTAGGTTGAGTACTTACCTATAATTGTTGCATTAAAGGTATTCTACAGTAAGTTCATTCATCCAAATACTAACAAAATGTAGGCCATTTTTACTATAAAAACAGCAGATAGAACATGCAGACAGCCTAAACACACACTCGCAAACATACACATGGTTTCACTCTACCTGTACAGACAGAATTATGCAATCCTATGATGCACAGGCTTCTGTGAACCTTGGTAACACACCAAACTCTTCATCAGGTAAATAAACTGGATCTGCGATATCATTCATTTCGTACAAATCTAATATTTCTTTTGGGTTATTGCACTTGTGAATACTACGCATATGTTTGTACAGGTTTCCGCAATTGGGGAAACTTCTCCTGCATACGTAACACTGATAAGGTTTTTCACCTGTGTGCAAGCGCTCATGCTCTGTCAGGTGGCCAGAATGACGGAAACACTTTCCACAAAACTTGCACATGAAAGGTTTCTGGTTCATGTGAAAACGCATGTGTATATTGAGCCCACTTTTCGCTACGTATGCCTTGTTGCACATTGAGCAATGGAACATGTTTCCTGTGTGTAAGCGCTTGTGGGTTTTCAGAACCCTTTTATTCTTGAAAGTCGCATGACACACACGACACACAAAAGGACGCACTAACGAATGCAATCGATAGTGGTTGGTTAGTTCATTACTTTTTGCAAAGTATTTTCCACAAATTTTACAGGTCCTTTCAACACTACTTTCAGTGTACTTTAAGTTATTCTTGAACACAAAACAATTTTTTCCACTCCTAAAAATTACAGAATCATAATGAGTGATTTTTGTCTCTGGCAAACACTTTACAACATTTTCATTATATTTCCTCCTCACTTTCTTCCCCCTGGATGATGACTTTGACCTAAAATAAAAGACAAAGTTCTACGTATAATAAATGTTCAAATTACATTAGTGAGTCAAGAGCTTGTCATACAATAAGGTTCTTGATATTTACAGTCAACTCAGAATTAACACTGCTTGGTTTATTTACCGAGTTGTTATTGTAAATATTTTTGTTCCCAATATAAATCCATCACCATTCCTTTGCAATTTAACCTTTTAGACATGTTACCATTCCTCTTTATTTTAACTGATTTGTTGAGCCACTTTTAATGTTTTAAACTCGTGAGGAAGATCACAGAAATGAGAGATTGAAATGTCAAAATTTTGGGAAATGAATCACATGTAAGTACCTTTCCATTTCTTATTTCTGAACAGTGGTTATTTTGAACATTCAAGTAGGATTTCCACTAGAGGTACAAGATACATATCAGTGAACGACTGAAAACTGCAATTCACTAAAAAATCTAATAAAACAGGGAAAAAATGCCAAATACAGGAATATTTAAAATATGGGAATGTAAAATCTAAGCATAATCATACACCAAACATACAGAAAATGATCAACAAACATCTCACCTGGGTTTCTTGCACTTCAAATTCCTTTTTAAAGTATCTTCATCTCTAGAAGTGTTTGAGCATTTTTCCTAAAACATAAAAAATATACATGTCATTCCCAATAATCAAAGTGTAAGCCACATATTTATAATTTACACAGCGGTGCTACATTAGCCAATGAAAAGTAAGAGAAGGTAAGAGATTATATAAAGCAGGTATCACAAAACAGTCATATATATGGAACTTGGGTTTGCATACATATAAATCTTTGTATATGCTCCTATTTCCTACACACTTCCATGTAAACACAGCTGTTGCAAGAAGAGAAGTCCTTCCACGATAATGTCACAGAATTCTGTGGCTGCGAGGGCTGACAGAAAAGGACATTATGAAGGAACTTTCTCAAGAGGAAAGACCACGATTCCATGAACCTTGAGGTCATTCATTCCACGTAAAGTGGACCAGCACTGGTTGCTCAACAATTTTTCAAAATTTTTATATTTTTTATTGAGTGCTCAAACAACTGTTATCATTCCAGTGTTTTGCAGAACTTGGATTATCTCAACTTATTTATAACTTCAGATTTTGAATTTTTAAAATTAACATTGAAGCATTTTTCTCAGGAAGGCAGCGACTAAGAGTTCTACAGTTTCGTGGTTGGAGAGAGACGAATGAACAGATGTTACAGACTTGATCATGATCTGAGACATAAATACTCTGATCTGTACTGGGTACTAAATATGGCAATTTTCCATCCTCAAAAGTTTTTGGAACCAATATCTCTGTTCGGACATCAAATAGTTACATATTTAGTTAGGTTGTTACTATTTTATTAGCAAATTATCCCCCCCAAAAAAACTCCCAAGTTGTAGACTCGATCAATGGAGGGAATGAGATGTGTAAGGTACAAAAGTATGAAAATTAATATGTGAAATTTTTAAAACTTATAACAACTAAATGCTGCTTCAAAATACATAATTCTACATAACAATAAAAGTACAATATTCTGCTGCCAATATAAGACTGGTTTGGTTGATTGATTGATGGCATTTCTTTGGATTGGATTGATTTGGTGTTTTAAGTCCACTTTATGCACAGTAAGGCTAATCGGGACTGGACCTACAGTTTAAAGTGGGATCCGAACTACTTGTGCCTCCACCGGGTATCGAACCCGGGACCCCTTGATTACAAGGCGACGACGCTACCACTGCGCCATCGGGGAGGCCCGGCATTTCTTTGGAACTCAATAATCACCAAAATGTCACTTACAATGTTTTACTCCCAAGTCCTTCAATTATATCAGTAGAGTCCTTTCTAGGTACATACCTTGAACAGGAGAATGTCAACGAATCATGTAACTAACATGATTTTGCGTAAGTTTTGTTATATATTTTTGCATATTTGCCAGGATATTACATATTTTACATATTTGCTCATTTACTTTACATAATACAACATTCATGATGGATGCGGTAAACGCAGTTTAAAATTACTTATGTGAAATTTTGTATTTCCGCATTGCACAATTTAATGGTTATATCCTATTAATTTCAAAGACTCTCTGTCTTCATTCACGAAGGGTACGGCATCTGTAGCGGAGAGTGACGTGGTACCACGTTCGCTCCAGACGCCGTACCCTTAGTGAATGAAGACAGAGTCTCTTCGAAATTAATAGGATATAACGATTAAATTGTGCAATGTGGAAATACGACATTTCAAAATTTCACATTAGTCATAATACAACATATTTCAATAATTTTTTTTCCTGTCTTGATCCTTTTTCCCATATTTTCGATCTCTGAAACATGATGTAGGAAATTTGTAGCTCATGTGATGTCATATTTTCTAATCAATAAGATGCATAGTGCTTATAGTCACCTAAAATGAACTGCCAAGACTAAGACAGACTGAAGGCCAAGAAAATATGAGAACTGTCATTTATCGAAAGATGCTGAAGCTTCTCTCCCCAACCCCCCTTCTGGTTATTTTAGTTTCGCTTTTATGTTTAGGAAAAGCACATAGAAACTTGGCATTGGTGGACAAGAAAGCTACTTTCCTCTACGTAGGAAGTTACACAATATGTTCCCTTCTACAAAAAGTACAAAAGTAGCTATGTATTTTCATCCAATTGTTCTTTCTGTAGACACTTTTCTTTTACAATTTGTTTCAAAAGCTACAAAGAGCTCTCTCTCTCTCTTTGCCTCAATGCGGTGGGAAATTTCTTAAATATATACACGTTGCTGCACCTTTTTGAGTTTATAAATTTGATACAAATTTCAATTTGAACAACTTATGTCCTTAAAATTATATTGAATATGTTCAAATAAAACAAATACCTACCGAATTCTTGAAATTCATTCGATTCTCGTTATCATTAATATTACATATTCTTTGATACTACATATTTAGCTACATATATTTAGGTACATATTTTATCAATTATTGTTACATATTTATTTATATATTTTGTATTTCAATATTAGATACAAATTCTGGGCCTAATTATCAGTTATAAAATTTTCTAACACAATTTTGTATTTCAATATTAGATACAAATTCTGGGCCTAATTATCAGTTATAAAATTTTCTAACACAATGACTCTCACCTTTTTGAGGAAACTAGTCTCTGCCAGGTCATCACCATCTTCTTGCTTGGTATTTGACTGCATTAAGTATGTGTCGAACCTTAAGGGTATGCGATGGTTCCGTTTTGGCCTACAGTTTGCAGAGACTTCTTCAGCTGGTGTTGGGCATACTACTGCAATTACAGCAACATTTCAATGACTTAACATGAAGAAAAAGTACAATGGTACTGGAAATAAACCAAGATTTTTGTTTAGGGATAATCCAATTCCTTTATGAACCAACACTCTTGACAATTCTGTTATCTATATTTGAACACTGTAACAACATAAAGTTGATCAGATGTTAATCCCATTGCGCCTATGCATCTATGCCTATCATTGCACTAGTTTTATTTTAAAATACTCACAAAATTCTTATTTCAGGTAATCAGAATATTAAAGTATCTGTCTTTCTATAACCCCCGCACCGCCCCCCCCCCCCCCACACACACACAACACACACACACACACACACACACACACACACACACACACACACACACACACACACAAACACACATACACATACACTACTGATGCAAAATAAATGTGAATTTCAAATTTTGAAAAACTTCCAGGATATTTAGATTTGGCTAAAGCATTGTGTAGTATTTTGTAGATTCTGTGATATTTAAACTCTGGAAAAGAATAGGCCTGTATCAGCTTTCCAATACAGATACATCACGGGCATACTCAGCCGTAATGATGTTCAGCTGGGAATGAAAAATACAATAATTACATCAAGTTGATAGACATTCTGATTTGCTGGATGTTCTGTATTCTACAATTTATCTTTGTTCTGATCAAGTTAGAATTGTTGTTTTAAGTTCAATTTATGCATAGCTAGGCTAATTGGGACAACTTACAGTTTAAAGTGGGATCTGAACCACTGTGCAATGTGCCTCCACTGGGTATTGAACTTGGGACCCCTTGATTACAAGGTGACGAAGTTATCACTATGCCATTGGGAGAACCTCCTGTTAAAGTGTATATTATATATTATTTCTATATAACGCCAACTGGAATACATGAAATATATATCATCATTGTGTGTTATTGTACAAGCGCTAGATTTTACATTCGCAATCAAGGTGCGTCCTGTACTAACTGAAATATGGCAAACCTATAATTTGTTGGAACTCTGTTAAAAGCCTGCTGAAATTCCTACAATATACATCCATCCTGAAAAAGAAACTTCTACTGTATATAGCCTCTTGATTTTTACCATTACCTGGCTTGTCTGTCAATTTTAGGGTGTTAATGGTTCCATAACCCTAATTTTTCCCATATACCAGCTATACTTATAGTTACTACCCTCACACTATTTGCACAAGCCTTTAAAAATATTAATGTTGGATGTGGTAAACGTGGTTTAACAATTTCTTACATGAAATTTCTTATTTCTGCGTTGCACAATTTAATGGTTATTTCCGATTAATTTTGAAGACTCTTTGTCTTCATTCACTAAGGGTAGCATCTGGAGTGGAAATGGTACCACGTCACTGCTTTGTCAGTTCCCGGGTGGCAGTAGTTGCATTTCCTCCCATTTGGTGGTGCTGGCATGTGTTTCCTAGTTTGCATCGTCTGCTGTGCTTTCTGTTGTCAGGCGGTGGTTGTAGGCTGAGCTGTCTGCTGTGTCATGCTACTCGGTGTGGTGCAGTTCCTGTTCCTCGCGTGGCTGGAGGGGGGTTGAGTGGGTGCACTGCATCTTTTCTTTTTCTGGTCTGGAATCTTTTGGAGGATGGGGTGTAGGGGTGTGACGAAGCTGAAAATTTACCGATGCCGATGTACTCACCGATAATTTTTGGAACCGATGCCGATATTTAACCGATTCCAATACATAAGATTATTAAACAGAAATGGGATGTTATTTTCTGCATGACAAAAATACATTTGGTATGTACATTTCTTTTGCATATCATATGTATATACATATATATTCTCAAGAGATGCGAATGTACATTTGCATCTAGAAAAGGTTATGTGAACCTAGAGATTTAACATTAGTACACAAGCAGTTCTTTGAAATGCAAAATGAATTCCTGTTCTGCCAGATTCAACTTCAGAAATACGAGATTTGGAAGCACTTCAGGAAGTAACCTACTTCTTCTCTTATCGCAAATCTGTTCAGCAACACTGAACACTCAATCACTGAATACTGATGCAGGAAGTATGCCCAAGTATTTTCTCAGCACTTGCTTCAGGTTTGAATACTCATTTTTGAATTTCCAATACAACAGCAGATCCTGCTTCAGCAATGTACTGTTTTATTTTCAATTTATAGTTAGGTTGATCCTCTGAATGAGAGTTTGCAATAACTTTATTACAAAAACTCTACAATAATGATGAATCATAACCAAATTTTCAAATAAATCTTACAAAACTAGAATATAACTTATTAGAAGGTAAAACTCTAGTATAATCTGTACCGGTTTAAATATCGGATTTTTGCCGATTCCGATACCAATATGTCAATTTCAGCCAATTTTCATACATCTGTAATCAGCTTCGGCACATCCCTAATGGGGTGACAAGTTGGGTTTGCCTGTCCATTGTCCAGGTTCAGTGCTGGTTTCTGTTGGAATATAGCATGGGTTTCTTTGACGGTGTTTTCTATGACAGAGCCGGTTGGGTGAAGAATCGATGTGAAGGAGATGGTGTGGTTTGTGGAGTGGAGGTGCTGAGAAAGGTCTGATTTTTGTGTGTCTTTTTTGGCATCTCTTATGTGTTCATCAATCCGATCTTGAACAGTGTGGATGGTTCTGCCAATGTAGCTGTTGTGGCATTGGCATGTAGCCTTGTGTGTATAATCCAACAGAAACCAGCGCTGAACCTGGAAAATGGACAGGCACACCCAACTTGACACCCTGCCCTCCAAAACATCCAAGACTACATCCACGCGAGGAACAGGAACTGCAACATACCGAGCAGCATGACACAGCAGACAGCCCAGACCCCCAATCACCACCTGGCAGCACCACCTGACAACACAAAGTGCAGCAGACGATGCAAGCTAGGAAAAACACACCAGTGCCACTAAACGGGAGAAAATGCAACTAGTGCCACCCGGGAACTAACAAAGAAGCGACGCGATACCATCTCCGCTCCAGATGACGTACCCTTAGTGAATGAAGACAGAGTCTCTTCGAAATTAATCGGAAATAACCATTAAATTGTGCAATGCGGAAATACGAAATTTCACTTTTAAAATATGTTCTATGATTTACGTTTTGCTGATTTTGCATCAGCAACTATGGGAGAAAATAGACGTGGAATGCGGAGTATAGTTTTTGTCCATGAAACTAAATTATTTTTTCTTTCTTAACAGTAGAACAAATACTAAACTGCATATGTTAGAACCTGTCACGTCTCCCATGCTAGTGAGCCCACAGCAGTTTCTGTGTCAAAGAGAAACAAGTAAAAAGTCATCTGCTAGGCTGCAAGGAGCAAATGAAAGCCAGAAGAGAAGCACTTACACAGACGCTGTTGCCACATTGTGGTCTAACTCCCACATGTTTTGTTGTGTCTGAAAGAAGCTTGTTTTCTAAGTGTGGTGTTGAATTTGTGTATTCTCACGTATCTTATGCACAGCCTGACTTCGGCTTTACCCAACAAAGAGTTCACTCGGTGTACAGTGGCAATGCCATGTGGTTTCTGCTAGAAATGCAAAGTGCGGAAAAAATAGCTCCATTGCCCCTCTTGAGTCTTGACATGTTTTGTACCAAAATAAGTTTTAAAAACAGTGTATGTATGAAAAGAAAGCTACTTAAAAGACAAGTAATGTACTCTGAAAATTAATTCTAGTCGTGGTAACAATTTCATATGGGCACAACGTATTTCTTCATTTTTACAGAAGAAACTACTTATGGAAATGAGTTTCTGTAGCATTTTGAAAGTTCGTGGAGGTGTTTTCTTTCGTCGTGGAATCTATTTGACCAGGAATTCATGTGTTTTTCAAGAAAAATATCTCTCCGACGCACAATTGTCGTTGCTTCCTCTATGTGAACCGGATGTTGCTTACGTTTGATGACGTAACCCCCTGTCAGTGTTTCCAACCACAGTGTTGTTTTGCAAGAAGATGAAAAAATGAAATCTACATTCCTGATATTACTATGACCCCAAATTTTAACTATGTTTGCCTAAACTAACCTAACCGTGAATGGTTTCTGGGGTTATGCGGGAATGGTTCGTGGGGCATTTTCCGGTCAAGAAGGTTGGAAACACTGAATTCCACAACGCTAGCCAAGCTGTGCCTGCCATATTGTGTGTTATGGAAGCGAAAAAAGGAAGAACAATAATTACTCGTAATGTGAAAAATTGAAATTATTTTCGTGAAAAAGCAACATACCACTTTGAAGAATATTTCGCAATGCAGAATATGTAAGTACGAATGTTAAAAATGACGAAATAAATTAGTAAAAGGTGTTGTGCCTATATGAAATTGGTACCTTAATCGTTTAAAAATGTGCTAAGGTTAATTCACCCACCTGAAGGGACAGCAACATCAAGCATTGGTTTAACATCTTCCAAATCCTCATGGAGAGATGTTTCATCATCTTGTGACATGCAATCTAAATCAAGTTTCTCAGCACCAACTTCTACTTTCATAACAGGCTCATCAAAACACTGCATATTTTCTGTCACTATCAACTCATCCGTACGAGTGGTTTCTCTATTACTATTCACAGAAGGTGGAAGTTCATGCATCTGAATGCACTGAACTGTCTGTGACGTGGAATCATCACATGGAACACTTGCTGCATCGTCTTCATGCCTGTCTATTACTATAATGTCTGGAGAACAGACTTCCACTTTTTGCTTGTACCTGTCTCGCTCTTCGCGAACTTTCATCAATTCTTGTTGCAACTTCTCAATTTCACCTAAAAGGACTGCATTTTCTAGAATTAAATTATTTGACGAATTAAACTTAGTGTCTGCAGTCCCTTTTGATTTCCCAGTTACATCTGTATTTTCACTTTTCTTGCTATTCTGCACCAATGTTTTGTCTTCTTGAGCTCTTCCCTCATATTCTGTCGGCAGAACTTCCAAACTCTTCACAACACTTCCAGAAATACTATTCGACACACTGGCCTCACTCAGCCTATCTTTAGATTTTTTCAGAATGGTAATTTTACTGGAAATATTTTTAACAACTTCTTTCTCCTTCAGCGTGTCTTCTTTTAATCTCGCACAGACGTTATGATCACTGTTCTTGGATCTCTTTCTATACACTTTAGTCACTTCTTTCAGGGTAATATTATCAGTGTCACATTCAAGGAACGATGCATTTCTTGGTATTTCACTGCAGGAGGATTCAACCTTACTGATTACTTCATTTATGTCAGAAAAATCTGCTTGAGCTTGGGTATCATTGCACATGTCAAAATTTATCCACTCATTTTGGGCAGCCACTGGAAATGCTTCAGTACATGCAAAACTATCAGCCAATAGATCAGAAATAATAGTGTCATCGACAGCAGCAGCTTTTTGCTCACAAATTCCAGAAAGTAGAAGTTCCCCATCCACTTCCTCTATGTCTTGATCAACACTTATGCCATCTGGCAGGGTTTCAGGTACTAAGCTGTATTCTGGAAGGTAACTTCCAATTGTTGAAGGTACTATGTAATACTGGCTTGTGTTTCCATATCCATTAGCATTTGAAAATACAAGAACATTGCTTGTACCATTACTTCCTGTGGAACCGGTCTTCTGACCATCATCATCAAGATGCCATTGGTCAATGCCACATGCTGGGTTCTCGTTATTATCCAAGAGGATGGAACTTAAATCAAGATTGCTGTATATATTATTTCCATTATCCTCTATTAATGAATCCATCGCATCAAGATGAATCTGGAAAAGGAGGAAAAAAATGTTAATTTGAGACATTAATAATCAGGGCAGATATGGTTTTAATAACAAATTAGTAAATGTACCCCTAACAACAAAAAAATAGTTATTAGTTGTGAAACTAGGACTTTTAGTTGAATGGAATAAAATTAAATTACTGACGTGGAAACTATATTTCTCAATTAAATCCTCAACTTCGTGTGTTTATTTATGCACACATCCTAGCATTTCATTTGTAACTGGATATCATCTGGGATGAAAATTTCAGCAGCATTTGCAATCCTCTGGTGAACTGACAAATCTAACATTGTATTCATATACTGGAGTGTATTGTAGTAATAACTGCTACAGTGGCATTTGATTGGAGAACACTCTAGGTTGTGTAGTTTTAGGACTTTATCATGCAGTGTATGCATGTTCTATCATGTTTGTTTCACAATCGGTAAGCTATTTAAAAAAGTTGACCTTTAATAACTAAATACGACACAACGTTAAGGTTTTTATGTTCAATCTATCATGAATTTCTTCAGTTTTAATCCACTTTCATTACCAAAGTTAACAATAACTCAATCAGGGGATAGTAAACACTGGAAAAGACATATGTGCTGTAAGTATTGCTTCCGAAAAGTGATTACCTCGTTGGAATGATACAACTCCTATGCTTTTGCTTGCTCAAGTCATGTAGCAGAAGTGCCGGGAACACTTGTGGCACAGGAAACCAGACTAGCACCTCCATTTTGAAGCTAAACTTTGATGAACGAATGGCAGTGATGGATAGGCGATTGGTTGGTTGATTTTGGTGTTGTAAGTCCATGTTATGCACAGTAAGGCAAATTGGGACTTGACCTACAGTTTAAAATGGGATCCAAACTAGGGATGGCCATCCGGATCTGTTTTGCCATCCCACATGAGCGCTTCTTTGGAAAGTAAGAATGTGTTCATAACATATTGTTACCTGCTAATATACAGGGTCTCTCATGTAACATTGCGACCTGAAATATTTCGTGAACAACAACAAATATTGAACTGCTTTCGCAGATATATAGGTATGAGAGGGGCTCATGAAATTAGTGGACACAATACGTTCAACTACGTAAGGAAGTACGATTTTCAACACAAACTTAGGTTTTTCTAATGGAAACCCCATTTTATTTTCAGGTCATTTGAAAGTACGGAAAAAATCATTAAGAATGGTGTTTGTTACATTGTAATACGTCAAGTAGTTCTCAAGTAATTGGAATGTGAAGTTGACGCTTGAAACAAACATTCTCACAAGTTGATTCGTGTGTCGTAACATGCATATCCCCCTTTTGATGCCATTCGTGTACCGTAACAAACATGTTACTCTTCTGCATACTATGTGTTGTGCTTATGAAAGTTTTTACGTTCCCAACAACTGCAGGTTGTACATAAGTAAACTCTGACAAATTATCTAAAAGGTTCTGATACATCTTTCTGAGTTATCAAAGAAGGGTATATTAAAAAGTATAAATTTTAAACATTCCGCCATCAGTTACATAGCCTACATAAATGTTAGTACATTAACATCTTTCTAATTTTTAATTGGCGTGCATTTATTTACGTCATAATTTTTAGTACATTGGAACAATCAAGTCTTCTAGTTTGGTCATGATAAATCTTTAAGTTTTCAACTTTGAAACTTTGCAGCTTATACATTTTTCCTTCAAATTGATTTATCAAATTTATCAAATAAAGCAAGGGTGTAACAAAGTACACTGATTAACCAGACATTTGTGATAGTGTACGTACGTCAGAACTGTTGCTGAAAAAATAGTATTTTCAGACTATAGTGTTAGTGTGCGTGTGTGTGTGTGCGCGTGATTTGTAATTAATACACTTACAAGGGAATTCTGTCTCACCCTCCGATTTCCATGAAACTTCGCAGGTGTATAGAGGGGCCCAAAGGAAGAAATACATGTTTTTTTTGTTTTGGCTAAAAAACTGCTTTAGGGGGTGGACTCCCCCTCAAATGTTAAGATGAGGACAAATTGAAGTGGGAATTGACCCGTGTCCCCCTCCGATTTCCATGAAACTTGGGAGGGGTATAGAGGGGCCCAAAGGAAGAAATACTTGTTTTTGTGTTGCAGCTAAAAAAAAATGTTTTAGGGGGCAAACCCCCCCCCCCCCCAAATGTCAACATGAAGACAAATTGACGCGGGGATCTGACCCCTGTGTACCACTCCGAATTCCATGAAATTTGGCAGGTGTATGAAGGGGCCCAAAGAAAGAAGTACTTGTTTTTTTTTTTTAGCTAAAAAACAGTTTTAGTGGGCAACCCCCCACCCCTCAAATGTCAAGATGAGAAATTGAAGTGGGGATCTGACCCCGAAACCACGTAAATATGGCATAGGAAGAAACAGGGGCTTAGGGCCCCTCTATACACCTGCCAAATTTCATGGAAACTGGAGGGGGACACAGGGGTCAGATCCTTACTTCAATTTGTCCTCATCTTGATATTTGAGGGGGTTTGCCCCCTAAAACAGTTTTTTTAGCCGAAACAAAAAAACACGTATTTCTTCCTTTCGGTCCCTTTATACACCTGCCAAGTTTCATGGAAATCGGAGGGGGACATAGGGGTCAGATCCTTACTTCAATTTGTCCTCATCTTGACATTTGAGGGGATTTTGCCACTTAAAACAGTGTTTTACCTGAAACAAAAAAACACGTATTTCTTCCTTTGGGCCACTCTATACACCTGCCAAGTTTCATGGAAATCAGAGGGGGACACTTAGATAACCTCCCTTGTTAGTCTTACACTTTGTAATTATATAACACTGCATATATTATAATGTTTTATTTTCATCTGTAGAACTGTAACTGTAGAACAATTTTATAATTTTTGTATAACATTTCTATCTTGTTAAATGTGTTAAAGGTTTCATCCTGGAATGGAATGTCTCACATTTATGTGTGTTTCCATTTCCAATACATTCGAATGAATACATATTCGTTTCAATGGCATTTACAAAATCACCTCTGACATTTTATGTTAAACAAGTAAGATTATTTTTGTGCATGAGTGTGTTAGCCCATGCGTAGCAAATTACGCGTATTTTAGGAACAACACTTGAAAAAATCTTGAAGGTCTAACTAATGAAAAAATTTCTTTGTAATCGAAGATCATAATACCTTTTAAGGTGTGGTAATATTATAATGGGATTGAGATAGAAACTTTTGGATCCAGATCCGGAATTTTCGGATCCGGATTCGTTTGGCTATCCCTAATCCAAACCACTATGTGCCTCTACTGGGTATCGAACCTGGGATCCCTTGATTACAAGGTGGCGACGCTACCACTGCGCCATCAGGGAGGCCCTAGAAGATGGATAGGCGATTATGTCAAAGTGATACTTCCATCACTGAAATGTGATGGAATTATGAATGCGCCAAATTGAACTATGCAGTTGGGCTACCAACTTGGTTACTTGGGGGGGGGGGGATGGGGTGTTCAGTTGAAACTACAGGAGGAAATATAAATGAGTATCTTCATCAGAAATCATAAATATGCTTCTCTCGGTTTTATCATTGAGCCCCAAGCAACAATCTTTGCAAAGCAAGGAGTGCAGGGTTCATCAGACTTCTCAGCCAATAATCATATTTCTGAAATATGCCAAAACTACACCTGGAGGGAGGTATTACATTCACGTGTTTCGTAGATGTTAAGGATGGGAAACTTTCACTAGCGTGTATTTGGGCATATTTTACGTTAAAAATTTACCTCTTAATACACATCTTTGTTATCAAACAGAGAGAGAGAGAGAGGGACATTCATGCACTCTATCTGTCAATGGTATTAAAATGAGTCATACTATTTTCCCAAATATTCCATTGTTACCGGTAAGTTTGTAGAGAACACGAGAGAGTGAGTTCAGATCTACGTTCATACAAAGATTCATAAAAGTATCACAATAAATATTAATAAAATAAACAACTATTGCAACAAATATTATTCACATACACAACGAATTTTATAAGATCACATATAATGTTGACAGAATCAGCACTTCGTTGTAGTAATTCAATTATCATATATCGTAATTGGAATCCTTATTCAATTGCACATAAATACCAAAAAATGAGTTTCCCAAAGCAACTCTACCTCAATTTATCAAAACTTCGGCATAAAATATGTACATATATGTGTATATATATATTATATTTACCTCTGTCATGTTTATCTTCTACCGGTGTTCCCTGCCATTTGCTTTTGTTATATTGGTGACAGTGATAAATTATTATATCCAGTGAGCCGATGGTCTCTTTCTCTTTCGTTCGGAAGAACACGGGTAAGATGATAATGATACCCATTCTTTTATAATTCATATTCCATTTCTTTCAATAAAAAAAACTTTAAATAGAAAGAAAGCTTAAAAATTCTATCGAGATTCAACTTTTGGTTATACACGTACTTACAGTCGAGTGTGATTTTGTTTCTTTTATACAGCACAAATAAAAGTAATCAAATACCATTTCGGCTTCGCTTGCATTCTGTGTATCTTGGTTATAGTTGGTATTATTTATTATAGTTTATTTTCTACATAAAATCGATTTTTAATCTTCATAAAAGAGAGTGACGAATAGTAATGTTATGGTGTATAAATTACTCAGTTTTTGTTAGATTAGTTGGCAATGCTGTATGTTATTGGAGTAGTATGTCTATGGATTTGGAATTTGGACCAACAAAAGGTCCCGCAAATAACGTTAAAGTAACTTATGTTTTATTTTTTATTTTATTTTACTGACACTGAGGAAAGGGTGAATTGTTCATTTTGATTATAGAGGTAATTATTTAAAAAAAACGTTTTATGTTGTAAGTTCTGTGTAGAGGACATACTGAATAGACATTACCTTCACTGTTATTATGCTTCATTAAACCTTGTGTTTTGTTATTAGCTGCTATCAGTCAAAGCATAGATTAAGGTACATTATACATTGGTCTATGTTCAAAGTGTGTCTAAAACTGAATTAAATAAAATAATAATAATAACGGTCTTCTCTTTGTACTAAGTGTTAGTTGTGCATTTGAGAAAGCCATGAAAGTGGGTTTATCTTGCTACTTGTTATTGCACTAAATTCCGTATTCAAACTTGGTGTTACCTTTTAGGAACGACTGAAGATGACCGGACCCCTCTCCGATTTTCTTCATATTTGGCATACTCACTAATTGAGGCCTCCTAATCACAAATCTGAAGTTAAAAGTTGTCGGAAACGTCTAGAAATTGCAAAAGAAGCTAAAATAAGGCGTTAGTTTTCGGAATGGAAACTGTCGATTTTCGCGAAATTTTTTGGGTAAATATGCGATAACGCCCGGACACCTTTCACTCATTTATTTCCTTAATTTTACCACTGGTACTTACCTATTTTGCCTTGCGGAACATTCTTTAAGGTGAAGTTATGCCTTTTTCCATAAAATACTGTAAACTTTTCATATTACTTGTTCCGCTCCTGTAATAGACAATATGGCGTGCACTCGTAATGGATCATCGTGCGTCATGATGCGCCAGCTTGTGTTTTGTCGATTTTCAGTGCACAAGCAGTGTTTCAAACCTGCATGACGGAAAATTATGCACTACTTAGATTTTTTTTTCATGTTTACCTCCACAAACAATGCACGTTAGCCCCAAAAAACCATCCACGTGTAGCCCCACAAACCATTGACGTTAGCCCCAAAATCTATCCATGGGTAGCCCCACAAACCATTGACGTTAGCCCCAAAAACCATCCATGGCTAGCCCCACAAACCATTCACACAAGGATAGGTTAGGCCTGTTAGGTTAGGTTCCATTAGCACTCATTTCACCCCTAAATTCATCGAAAAAAGAAAAAAAAGTAAAAGTAAAAAAGTAAAGTGTTCCCCTGTGCTTAGCACCACGCCATGAAGGCGTATAGGGGGTGGGGGGTAACCGAAAATAGAAATTTTCGTAAAAGGAAGGCACGTTTGGAAACACTACAGAGATCGCGTGACTTTCAACGCTATCGCCGTCTGCACGCACACAATGGAAACAACGGCATAATGTGGCAGGAATGCCAATTTCTTACGTAAAAAGTGATTAATTCTTGTTCGGCAGCATTAAACTACGAAGCTTTTACTTTCCGTGAAAGAAAATACCTCCAAGAACGTCCAGAATGCTAAAGAAACTCATTTCAGTAAGTACTTTCTCCTGTAAATTTGAAGAAATCCGTCCGGGCGATATCGCATATTTACCATTTTTTGTTTCACAAGCAAATATATGGGTAAAATTTTCGGTCCAAGTTCCTTTTATTTGTTTTATTGCGATATCATCATGCTACGAATACAATTTTTGGTAAATTTCTCGTAGCGGACAAACGGCTGAAATCTGCTAGTTCATTTGATTTGAATATTCGTACTTACGTATTCTGCATTGAGAAACATTGCTGAAGGTGGCATTTCGCTTATTTCACGGAAATGAGCTCTATTTGCGACATATCGAGTAAGTTTTCTTTGTTTCTTTTTGCCTTCGGTAACACGCAAAATGGCGGTCACAGTTTCACTACCGCACTCGGCATGCAGTGTTTCCACCCCACTGCACCCAAAAATACCTACGTAGCCCCACAAACCAACCATTGATGCATAGCCCCACGAACCATTTCCGGTAAGGTTAGGTTAGGTAGGGTCACGTTTAGGTTACAATAGTTAAAAATGGGTTTAGAAAGAAATAGGTATGCGTAGCCCCACACACCATTCTCGCATAGCCCCACGAACCATTGACACAAACCATTTGTGGAAACGTACCTTCTTCAGTTACAAAAACATGTGTTTGGAAACACTGACCAGGATTATGTCATCACATACAGGCTACATCCATCTGGAAGTAAATAGATGCAAGAGCTTTCATGCATCGGTCACACATTTATATCGGAAAAATAGATGATTTACTGGCAAAAATCAATGAACAATGCGAGAAAACACTTCCCCGAACTTCCACAAGTATAAAGAAACTGCATTCGGTACGTAATATCTCCTGAAAATTTGAAGAAATCCGTTTGTCCGATATGAGAAGTTTACTGTTACATGCTTTCGTGGTTAGGTTAGGCAGGTAACGTTTGGTTCCCTTAGCATTAAAATAAATTCCCTAAATGCATTCTACTAAGGTTCCGATTTACTTCTACATTCATTCCAACTAGTCTATGATACTTCAGTCGATTGTCAACGGAAAAAACATAGTCCATGGGAAGCATGCATGCTTGCATAAGGAAATTTTTCTTTTTAAACATAAATAACTTTTTTTTTTTTAATCCAAACAGTGCACACTATTTTAAGGAAGGTTCAAATTTCGTGTGACAATGATTTCCAAAATTCCTACGATAGTCTCTTTGCTAAGAGAATTTGAAAACAATCGGATTCTACTTTATGTCCTTTTCCTAAGGAATACATGTCATATATCGTTGAAAAGCTTATTGCATAAGGAATTCAACAACGTAAATCCGAAAGCGAGGAAAAATTACCTGGAGGAGGAAATCGATAAAAACCGATGTTGTCCGGATATGCGTAATTGAACGTACTGAGGAAATTTTTCGATGATGATGCACATATTTCGGGGTGAAATGAGTGCTAATGGAACCTAGCCTAACAGGCCTAACCTAACCTCGTATGCATACCTCGTCCCTGTGAATGGTTCGTGGGGCTACCCGTGCATGGTTTTTGGAGTTAACGTGAATGGTTTGTGGGGCTAACGTGAATGGTTCATGGGGCTACCCATGAATGTTTAGTGAGGCTATTGTGAACAGAAAGTGTAAAAAGAAAAAGGTACTTACCCGAAGAGATGCCGGCTGTCTGCAAGCACCGTTTTGAATGATGCACTAAATTATTACTGGGGATAAACGTATTTTACACTATCTACAAGTTTTTGGAACCTGTTCTTTTTCATGCACCATACACACGCACAACACACCGCGAACGCAAAGAAGCAATCACCACACAGAATGCAAACGAGCAAAGCACACGCATTCACAACGTGGACACAAAGACGAGCAGTGTTGTTAACTCCCATCGGTTACCACAAAAAGGCAATAAGGATGTAAAGTAGAGTCTAGCCAAAAATACAAAATAAGTAACACGAAAGTAGGTATTTTTCAATGAAGAAGGTTGCAACACTGCATAACCACTGATCATGGACAACACTAGTCAAGATTTCTCTGCCATATTGCATGTAACGCAAACGAAAACGAACAAACAAGAATTACTCAATATGTCGAAAATTGAGATTATTTGAGTGAAAAAAAATGAAATGGCACCTTCAAGAATCCTTAGGAATGCAGAATAACTTGCATCACTCTGAGAATAACTATTCATGCTAAAGAAAGAAGTACCTGGGAGAAGTTTATCATAATCTGTGAATATATACCATAGTATTTTTCAGGAGCTGTTATGATAACGTAATGTTACAGAAATTACACTTTAAAGACAATCACCTATGCCCGATGTAGAGAAATATGTACATGATAACTACACTTACATCGTAGGAAAATGTTGCTGAACACACTACAATATATATTCCTTAATTTTCTTCTGATATCTAGCTAGTTATCTATTCTTCTTCACATTTATTTTTTATTCCCATACTATTCAGAGTGGATATTTAATTCTAACTTGATGTTCAATTTCCTGTCGTCACTTCCTGTTATCACCCCTTTATGTGTGGTGTATGTGTGTGTTAAAAATTAAGCATGTAGGAAGATGAGCTGATAAAATTTTATTCTTTTCCAGTCCATGCCATAATGGAACACTCATATGGATTGCATGAAACAATAGCAATTTCTCAAGCTGATGGCATAATATTGACAACTATAACTACAAGTGATTCTCTTAACATACCAATTTCAATTGAAAGCAACAAATCTGTTGAAGGAGAGAAGTCATGTGAAAATGAGGTATTTTTCCTTAACATCCCACAAGTTTGATAAATGTTTGTGTGTGTGTGTAATTATGTGTAACGTGTTTGTTGGTATGTTTATTATATCCAGAGTGGACATTAAAAGTTACACAGATATCAAGTTGTGGAAATTGTGGGCAGGCCAGAAGTTAACTTGCTAGCTCAGTTGTAGACCATTGACATGTTTGATGTTCGATTCCTGGCTGAACCACAATTTTCACATAACTTTTCATTAAGTTTTATTGTGTTATATTTCATTCAAAGAGAGAGATTTCTTTTAAACAAAGAACTACATTTTGAGCCTAAAATATTCATTACTCTGTATTTTCTCTTTAGATGGTGCAATCTAGTTTACTTTGAGTGAAATTTTACTTGTCTGTATTTGAAGATAAAGGTTGATAGTGTCCCTTTTCTTTTGATGAACTACAACATGATTTTGTTGTCAACACCGGAATTTTGGGGCTCCCACTTGGTAGTCGATCAGCTCCCACCAATGGTGACAGCGATATCTGCTTGGATATATTTTTTTTAAAAAATGACAAAATTCAGCTACAAATACTGCAAAAGAATGTGTTGATAGCATTATAAGATTAATATCTTTATTTTAAGTTACAGTTCTGCAGGCAGTCTTCTGCCATAAGCAGCTTTTAAATTACCAAAAAAGAAATTTGTCAATTTCAGGGAAAGTAAGACAACATAATACATGCTGTTCTCCAAATTAACCACAGATTAAGAAAAAAAAATACCCTTTCACTGTGTTTTGATGTGAATATATTACATGAAAAGAAGTACATGTAAACAGAAATTACCTTAAAGATTGAGAAACAAACATATATATTTGTGAAGAGGTTTTCTTGGGCAATCGGAAGAATATCAGAAATCACCTGGCTGATTGCCCGAGAAAACCTCTTCAATATTCGCCGCCACCTCACCTACTGAGAGTCATACACTGTGATTTAATTTTTTTTAAAAATCAAAAATTATTTTTGTACATCCTGATGTAACCAGATGACTTTTATAGGATTTACTTTTAAAAAGAAACTGTATATTAGATATTTGCATTACAAAAAAAGGATGTATGAATTATACATTTACATTCATAAAAATAATGACAAAATAGTGGAATTTTTGCACTAGTTTTTGGCTATTTATAGGTATATTGGATCAGTAAATTTATCAGCAATTTCACCAACAAAGCAATATGCCTATATTATCCGATATTGGAAAATAGAGTCCAGATTAATGTATCCCATTACTCATTTGGGCCCAAGTTCCTTTTGTTTTATTGCAATTTCATCATGCTACGAATGCAATTTTTACATCGTTCGATTTCGATGTACGTTTGGTAACACATACTGCGGAGTTTTAGCGATTACTTAAGGTTTTGTTCAATATATGATTTCGTGGTTAGGTTAGGTTCCCTTAGCATTAAAATAAAGTCCCTAAATGCATTCTACTAAAGTTCCAATTTACTTCTACATTCATTCCCACGCTTCTACGATATTTACTGTCTCTTGTCGACGGAGAATATCTTGTCCATGAGAAGTCCGTAAGGTGATTTTCAAGTTGTTTTTTTTCAACATAAATAACATTTTTTCGAGTGTTCATTACTTTTAAGAAAGGTTCAAATTTCATGTGACAATGATTTCCAAAATTCTACGATAATTAGTCTTTGTGCTAGGAGAAATCATAAAACAATCGGAACCGTTATCATCACAATGCTTCGAAAAGGTTACTGGAATTGCCCCCTCCCCCAGTTGGAATTATTTTGTATCCATTCTATGTACACAAATGTCATCAGTTTTAAGATAATATATAATAATTATTAATATTTTCCAGGTTACAAATGCTCACTGCTTGATATGCAACAGTGGTCTCACACCAAATGCAGATGAGACATATAATATATTTACTAGATTGAAAGCTTTGAGAACTGAGGAATCTAGGGCATCTGTTTTTGAAAAGGTTGGACAAATATTAAGCAGATCTCTCTGTACAATACATTTGCATAGTGAGACAATTTGCAGGCAATGCTTTAGTCTCGTTGTGGATTATGACACATTGGAATACAAATTAGAACTCATCCGTGATGACATCACTGTGAAGTTTGATAGGACCGCTGCATGCCAGCGTCCACCTGAACGGATGGACCAAGTACAAGGCGTTGAGGAGAATGACAAGGAAAATTCCAGAGGAAACCAATCTGGGAATAATTTTGTACTCGTAGTAAACAATAGTGAGGTTGTAAGCAGTGAGTTTAACATGCAGCCATCTTCAAATTTAAAAAAGAACAAGAAGTTGAAAATGAAGAAAGTTAGAAGTGGAAGCAAGAATTATTCGTGTCCAGTGTGTGGGAAATGCTTTACAGCGTTCAGTCACAGGGTGGAGCATATGCTCATTCATATTGGAGAGAAGCCTTTTGCTTGTGAGATCTGTAAAAGGTCTTTCCGGACTCGAAGTGCTCTGAAGGTGCATTCCATGAAACACACAGGTGACCGTCCGTACCGTTGTGATCATTGTGGAAAGTCCTTCACAGATAAATATTACTTCGAAGAACATGCACGTATACATACCGGTGAGAAACCTTACAGCTGCAGTTTCTGTAGCCGGACATTTACCAGGAAGAAGGACATGAAGGTGCATATCAAAAGTCACACCGGAGACAAACCTCACAAGTGTTCTTCCTGCACAAAATCGTTTGCTGTAAAATCCAGGCTGGAAAGACACCTAAAAATACATTCTGGAGTAAAGCCCCATGTTTGTCAGTATTGCAATAAGCAGTTCTCTCGGAAGGATGACTACAAAGTCCACATGCGTGTCCATACTGGCGAAAAACCATTCCATTGTGGAATTTGCCATAAAGCATTCACAAACCAATCAAATTGTCTTGCCCATGTTCGCACACATTCTGGCATAAAACCTTACAAGTGCTCCATGTGCAATTTAGGATTTGATCGCAAAGCAAAAGTAGAACAGCATATCCTAGACAGCCACAATCAACCCGTGCAAGAAATACAATTTGTGCAAGAAGCAACATCGCATGAAGTTACAACTCTGCCACAGAATATTCACCAGCTTCAGGCATCTCAAGAGGCAGGAACTCAGAATATAGAAATCCATGCGCAATTCCCAAGTGTTTCTCAGCAGCTGACGGTCGAAACATCCCAGACATCAAATGACACAGAAACCTCTTCATTATTAGGCACTCAAGGTGTAACAGTATCCGAACTGCATGCTCTTCCGGTTCAGAGCATCCAGGGTCTTCCAGTGGGACAAGTGGCTCAGGTGACATGGACAAGTGGCAGTCCTGGGCAGGCAACAACAACTACAGTCCCCTTGACAGGCACATACGTTAATATTGGAACTGGAGCTTTTGTAAACATCGTGAATTAACTCTAAAATATTCCTATCACAATCTTAGACAATGGACATACACAATGTCCTGCAAAAATTATTGTTATAAATGTGTTACTCTTTGATCTGTTATTTTGATATTAACCATATTTATTATTATTATGTATTTGTTAAGTATATTTGCAAAGATAGGTAAGGGTGAAAAGATATATTTTTTGGTATTTTTATATCATTTAAGATGACTTCTTTGAATAGAGTTGTATTCAGTATTGACATTCCATATTATTATTATGTGTATGACTAAGTGCTTCATTAAATGTAGTTTTATGGGTATCGCTTTGTGAAATTTTAATTAATTTGTAACAATATTCATGTATTTATTTTGATATTATTTATATTTTCGTATGGGGTTTATTAAACCCAATTAAAGACGGGTGTTTTTATGCATGTATACAGAACATTATTTAGTAAAGATAATATTATTTTATTAGAAATAATGTTTAATTTAGATTACCATATATGGTTCTTATTTAATCCAAATAGAACTCAGTGCAGTTGGGCAGTAGATTTTAATACAACCAAAAATAACACTATTGTCCAGAAACCTTTGTGTATTTTATCAGTTTATCATCCATTCTCATTGTTGTTGCAATATTGCAGCTATAGTGTTTTTCAACAAGTTCATTATAAAGTGAGATATAGATTTATACTTCAAAGTCAATAAATGGCTAAAACATCGTTGTAAAAAAACTTCCTAAGATAATTGGAACAAATAATTATGCACTACTCGAGGATCAATCGAATTTTACCAGAACTAATTTTCATTCACTTGGGTCAAAATCTTTGTGAAACATAGGATGCTTTCTGTTCTTAACCAACAATGAAAAGCTGTTTGGCAGGCCATGGCCTTCAAAGGCTGTTGACCAAGGAGTTTAGTTTAATTAACAATAAATGTTCAAATACAGTTACTTTTGAATTTACCTGGGTTGAAACTAAATTTACATTTAATGTATGTGTTTGTGGGCTGGAAGTCAGGAAATATACCAAATATTTGCTTTAACCATTGAGCTTAAATGTCACCAGTTTATATTTGTCATCTATTCCCTAAAACTGAGAATAAATTGAGATTCAACAATTTTAAACATATCTTAAAAATTTTAAAACTTTTTTTATTATGTGTCCTACTAGTACACACAGTCACTTTTTCCTAAGATTGCCAGACATTGTTTTCACAGGATATTTTTTATTCTATATTTATTTTTTTTATGTTCTATGAAGATGTACTCTTCGCAACATCTTATTTGAGTGCCTCGAAAGAATTCCAAGTCCCGAATTTGTAAACTTAGCAACATTGCACTTCAGCACCAACTGAGAGTAGCCAACTTTGTTGAGTTGGTCCCTGAACTAGACGAAAAATGCTGCGATGAAAGGTTTCCAATTTCGCACATTCCATGAATTTATAAACTATAAACTGCTTTTATAATGCACAATCAAGCAGAAATAGTAAATTGGATACACAACCTTAAGGAATTTTTACGATTGTGCTTGCTCAACTTGAAATCTGAGAGGTTTGAAACACTGAATAGAGTTTTTCTCTACCTGGACGCAATCACTGTTAAGTTTGAGCGGAAAGAAGCAAATTTATGAGGAATTTACACATTTTATTTACAATACCCTGCATAATATGGAACAGTTCTCAAAAAATAATATTTTTCACAACTTGTGGAGAAAATGTGCTTGGAACACAGGAAGGTGATGTTTTTTAAGGTTTGATGTTAGTAATATGGGGTAGTTGGTTAGATGTTGCTATCCGTATTTTTCTTCAAGCATGAAAGGTCGCGTGTTCAAATCCCACGCCCACCTTTTCTTTTTTTTTTTTAGCTGAACAAAGACCGTTGATATTAGAACATTTCAAAATTTATCCGTTGCACACACTGCACATTTTTTTTTCCTTAGAAGCTGTTGATTGCCAGGATTTAAGGTTAAAACTTTTTTCTTTTAGCCCTTCTTCATAAGTTGTGTTAACACACACATTATGACTAATTTGCATATCACATACATGTATTCAGGATGATGTATGTAATGTTATTTAAGATATGTATTGTTTGTGCTCTTCACTACCACCTAAAATATTTATTATTTCTATATACTCACACACACACACACACACAATTATATTAAGCACTGATGTAGTGCATTACTGTAAATGAAGGGGAGAGTTTAATGAGTTCATATTGCTAAGATTGGATATGTTTTGTTCGTTCCTTTGTAACAGAAGCGTGGCGTGCATGTAGCTGCTGTTACCGCAGCTAACACCAAAATATAAAGAATTAAAGAACCTGTCTTAAAATATTATTACTAGAGCCCGGAAGTTCAGGCATTTATTTTCGTTAAAATAGGCAGGCAAAAAGGCATTTATAATGTGGAAAATAGGCACTAAAAATGAAAAAAAAGGCAAAATAAACCGAAAAAAGGCACATTTGGAAGTCGCTTACTTTCATCTATAATTTCTGGCAACATGTTAAAATCTACATTGGGAAGAGCATTTCAATTTTCTCCGTCTTGATTGCACATAACTACAAGGTGTTTTTTTAAGTTCTCATAATTCATTGATAGTCGTCTGTCAGAGACAATGTTTTTCATAATAGAAAATGATCTTTCTACTTCCCCAGACGTTATTGGAGCATACATAAAACAAGCTAATGTAGCTGGACTCATTTCGGTAACAGCATTTTCAACTTTTAGAATATCACAATTTTTTTTTCAACTGTTTCAAATCCTCATTTGCACTCACTACCCGTTTGCACTTTTCCGCAACAGCTGATCCCTTTCTCCTGGCACTTCCATCATCTGCTGCATAGATTCCTCGAAGATTTTCATGGATGCTATAATTGTAATTGTCTCTGGCAATGCACCATAATGTGCAAAAATAAACTTGAATAGCACAGGAGTTCTTTTCACGTCACGAATTGGAGCCGCTTCAATTTCTGGAAGAGCATCGATCACCTTACTGATTTTTTCAAGGTTGTTATCATAATATATAGCTGCTGATATCCAGGTTCCCCATCTGGTCAAGACTGGTTGCGGAGGTAAACTAAGCTCAGATGCAACTTCCTTAAATTTTCGGGTTCGAGAGGGAGATTTCAGAAATATCTTCTTTGTGTTCGAAATCAACCTGTCCACTTCAGCAGTCAATCATGCACAAGGAAATGTTAAACGAAAGGCAATATCCTAACTGAGCATGAAATACACTTTTCTCCTTCAGCAATGTTGAAACATGCATGAGTTCAATATTACTTAAATAAGGCGAAAATTATTCACATAATAAACGGAAGAAAAATTAGTGCCAACAACGTTTTTTGGGAGATAAATAATTTATATACACATTTTTTTAAAAAAAAATGGTCAAATTTCATTGAAAAAGGCAAAAAAATGCATTATAATTAAAAATAAGCAGTGGGGTCCCAAATAGGCAAAATGAAAAGGCTTCTAAAACATTCGAAACAACATAAGAAACGTATATCCGGAAAAATTTTATGAATATATGCAGTAGATAAAAAGAGGCATTTTGCCAAACTTCCGGGCTCTAATTATTACGTACATAAACTGGTAATATTGTCGTAAGTAAACATTGCAGGCTGACATTTTTTCTGACACCGGCAAAAGCGAAGAGGAGGACTGATCCGGTACCCTCCTCAGGCAACATGAGGAAAGGGCCCTGAGCCCACCCAAGGAAGACTTTCCGTCGCAGCAAAGACTGTTACGGCGGGAGGAGGAGGCAGGTTATTGGCATGACTGTTTAGCCGCCGCAGTTGCCGGTGATCCTTACCGGATACAGATCAGTGTTGCCATATTCAATTGACAGAAAAGAGCTAAGTTGCCTAATCGGGTCTATCTTACTCTGAAGATGTCCAGTCACACTGGGGAATGATGGCGCAGTGGTAGCGTCGCCACCTTGTAATCAAGGGATCCCAGGTTCGATACCCGGTGGAGGCACAAGTGGTTCGGATCCCACTTTAAACTGTCCCGGTTAACATTACTGTGCATGAGTGGACTTAAATCGCCAAATAGGTGATTATTTATAATTCGACCCCGCTGAATCCAAATCTGAAAGTAGAAATGCTGTATCACCTATCGTTTTCCCTGGATTTTCATTTTTTGTTTTTAATAAAAATTTAATTCCCTTTGTAATAATACATCGAAATTTGAAATTAGTTTTGTTTGTTTAAATATTGAAGTGAAGTGAATAACTATGAAATATAAAAAAATTAAAAAATATATATAGGACCGATTTTGACTGTTCAATGAACAAATTTCATGCAAAAAAAAAGAAAAAAAAACACATTTTTACTCGCATTTTCAAAATTTCTTTCTTGAACTCTGCCGTTTGTAACTCCCAGCAGAAACCTCTTCCTTGAGGTTCAAACTATAGTCTTCTAACATGTTTTGTACCGATTTTCCTGCATATCGTTTCTCCATGACAGAAATATCCTGGTGAAATCTCTCGCCGCATTCGTCACTAACCGTGCCCAAGTTAAGGGGGAAAAAGTCCAAATGCGAATGTAAAAAGTTGAATTTTCAAGGACATATTGCACCCCATGCGCTGATAACACTTCAACAAGTTCTTAACAAGTTCCTTGTAGTTGTCAGCTTTCACATTTCCAAGAAAATTACAGCATACTTGTCTGAAAGCTAACCATGGGCATTTCTCTTTTTCTGTTAGTAATTCCACAAAGTTGTCATCATGAATGATCTCACAGATTTGCGGCCCAATAAATATGCCTTCTTTTAACTTACTATCACTGAGTTTAGGAAATGTTTTTCTCAAGTACCCAAAACCCTCACAGTGTTTATCCAAAGCCTTAACAAAAATTTTCATCAGCCATAACTTTATATGCAACGGTGGTAACAAAATCTTGTCTTTCTCAAGTCGAGGGTGATTCCTAACACACTTCTCTCTAGGACATAAGTTTTTTCGTATGGGCCAATCCACAATGTTGTAATGTTTATCTTCTGCCCGGCTGTCCCATTCGCAAAGAAAGCAGATTGCATGCCTAACAGTATACCAATCGTTTTGAGGTCTCCGCATATCTGCCAACCATATTTTTCATAATTTATCACTTTTAATATTGTATCCATACTTTCATGGTGGAAGAACAGGCAAGGGGTACTGATGGGTATATATTCCCATTATGCAACAATACTACTTTTAAACTATTCTTAGATGAATCTAAATATAGTCTCCACTCGTTTGGGTTGTGACTCCTTCCAAATTCTTGCGAAAGGCCTTCTACATCATTGCAGTAAGTTAACTCATTACTAACAGAAAAAAAATGTGTCCGTGATTGTTGGCGTTTCCAATATGACACCTTAACACCATCTTGTAATAAATTCCACCCTCTGAGACGAGAACCTAATAATTCTGCTTGAACTTTAGAAAGGTTGAGGTCTCTGACTAGATCATTTAGTTCGTATTGGGAAATAAAGTGAGGTATATTTGGATTAGGAAAATTTGGATCGGTGTTTGAATATGAGGGTCTGGGTCCATCATCTGGAGAAGCACTGCTTGGTTCTGTTTCATCCACTGTCCATTCTTTAGGAGGCTTAGGAATTGGTATAAAATCATGACTCGTAGGTTTCTTGGCTGAAGGAACATCAGGATAAAATATAGAATGTTTTGATTTAGAACTATATCCACTATGTTTGTTAAACAGAAGTAACAATCCGTAGTATAATCTTTCTTTCCATATTACAGGGTTTCCAAAGGGCATTGATTTGTGAGTGCCATTAAGCCAACCACGTAAAGTTCTCGAACAATTACAACAAATTTTACCTGGTGCCCAGCTTTTTCCCTCGTCTACTTTACTTCCAAAATACAACTCATATGCTTTTTTCACTATAGGAATGATAGTATTTCTCTGTGACTTCGGAGTAAATTCCCCGCAAACATAACAAAACAAGTTCAGGTTATTCACACATTTGCGTGACATGGCGAACTCATTAATTGACTTATAATATATTTCTTTAAAAAAACAATTGTGAATGCTCTTATCGTTTTGTTAAAATACAACTTACACTTCACTTCACTATACAATATTACATTCACAATTTCACGAACATACACAAACATAAAATACAGCTACTCGCGAAGTTATCGGAAAGGAAGTTAAGACTCGACTAACCCACAAAAGAACAAATTTTAACAGAGAAACAGGAAATTTCTCTACTGCCAGATGTTTCCTCCACTATATATTAAGTGCCAGTCATAAACACAAGGTCGCTGAAAAGTTCTTATCCATTTGCTAGGAAACAAACGTTAAGCTGGAAGCGGAGCTGGGTGCGGAGACCTGAAACTATAAAATTTGGGTGTTCTGCAAAAAACTTAGGTGATACAGGAAAACGGATGCGATATTCGTTATCAGCACATCTGAATACATAAAGATCACTTAGTTTTATTTAAAGGAGTATTTCATTGTTTATGAGTGATATCAGCGATTACGAAAGTCCTCTTTGTCCTTCTTCGACATCATGAGCGAAAAGGAGAGGGATGGGTATGGTCAAGGGGTCTGCTGTCCTTCTAAAAATGTCAACCTTAAAATTCTATATTTCACACACATAATATTATTTCGGTTACAGGAATTTGTGATAATTGTTGAAAGGGCCGATTGAGATTGACATACGTTATCGCAGGAATGCGATAATTTCGGATTGAAGCAATGTTTTTGAGGTGGTAGAACTGTTTTTGGGTGAAAACATTACTTACAAGCATAATTTCCCGATTGTTATCTTAGCACGCTCTGAAGTGTCAGGTGTTGCAGGTTCGAATCCTCAGCAAGAAATGGTTATTTCAATGTTTGTTGTTATTATTTTACTTACATAATTATAAATATTAATAATTACATACACAAAGAAATAATAATTTTATTTCAATAATTCACCATGCATCCTCATCGTCACGATTATCCTATAAAGGGAAAGCCTTAAAGGTAGCAAGGGACATAAAATATACGAAATAGTAGCGGTGTCAGAAATGAGATTTCAGTGAATTCAGCGAAACATGGGAGTGGGAGTAGTTAGGAAACGGATGAAGACTACATCTACTCTACATACGTCTTATTTGAAATGAAAAGTTTTGCCATTTGGGCAAATCTGGTTTCAAAAGAACTAAGATGGCAACAGTAGTAGAACTGGACTTCTTGCAGGTTCCGAAGGAAATATTGGGGAAGCACCGATGCTGGCAGGGGAGGGGGCAAGGAGGGTGCGTCACGTGTTACGAAAGTAAACAACGGATTGCGGGAGGAACAGTGCAGTGCGAGTTTTGTGAGTGGTGTCTTTCGCCTTTATGTTGTTTTCGGGCATTGTCAATTAATTAACAAGCGGAATGGAGCTTGCTCAGTATTCCAGGTGGCGAGTTCATCCTATCTGAACAGTGTGTGTAATTGTGGGATAGAAGATATTTTGAAGCAATCTTTTGGTTCCTTCTTTTGCAGAAAAAAGCAAAATTGTGGCGAAAGGGAGGCCAAAGCCTATTTTGAACGATTTAAAAACCAAGTCGTATGCTGGATATGACCGACATTTCAATGTTTCGTGGTATAACGACTATCCGTGGTTATGTGGATGTGCGCGGTTGTCGAAACTCTTTTGTTGGCCATGTACTCTATTTTCGGGTGAAAAAAAAGTGTGGATAACATGGACCATGACCATGACACACCCAAAAATTCAAATTCAAATGAAAAATTTCACTTTATGACAGCATCATAGAACTTTTTTGATTTGATTTGATTGATTTTGCTTTGCTTGTGCCACTTTTGGCTAATTTGCGAAGATGGGATGAGTGATGACATGATGAAATTGATGAATAGACATCACAAATGTCCATGCCCAAGCAAGGATTCGAACCCGGGACCACAGCATCATATAACTATTTTCAAAGAAGAGTCGTCAGATTGATCTGCTCTATAAGTAGCCTTCGATGTTTCTGTAAGTATCGAATTACGTATTATTGTGTCAACAACCAATGTTTACGATTTCACTTCAGTCCTTATGTCAACATTTTTTTTCCTGATTAATAACTTTACCAAAATCTAGTATTGAATTGCAGACGTGCCAGATTAATATTATATGAACTGCTTGGAAGATATTTGGGGGGGGGGGTGGGGAGGCACCCAAGTCTTATGGCTCCTCCCTTAAATGTCCTACTGATAACCGGTAACACTTTTAAAAATCCCACGCCACTGCTTCTAATGACTGTTGTTAATTCCCTCACCTCAATCTTCCAATGCATACTGTTTGTATATATATTTGTATTGTTGCTTTAAGTCCAATTTATGCACAGATAGGATTCTTGGGACTGAACCTACAGTTTGAACTGGAATCTGAATCACTTTACAATGTGCCTCCAGCAGGTATTGAATCAGTGGCCCCTTGATTACAACATTCTCTTTAAGAACAGATATTTATAACACACAAATTCTTAATGTGTGTTAACATAACTTATGACATCCTTAATGTGTGTTAACATAACTTATGACATCTGAATGAAATAAAAGGCATTGCCTAAAATCCTGCCAATCATCAAGCATTGCTGAACTTGTGGTGAGTACTGCGCCAACAAAAAATCAAGCAGCTGAGCAGAAGCATTCCTCGAGGAATGCATAAATACTGCTTGCTTTAAATAGTATTTAATTAAATACTATATTTATTATAATCTTAGATTACATTATTACGACACTTCGTACTTGGTAACGTACAATGTTTTATTCTTGACGAAAAAGTAAAACAGGGTAACCATCTAACCAATGCTCCATGAGATTACTAACTTGAAACTTTGTAAAACATGCTGATCTCGGTGAAAACAACCATGTGGCAGAGTTCCGAACTATTTTTTGCCACAGATCAAGGAAAATATGCACTTAGCAGAATCGTCCGGTATTGTGCAAGGTATCTTTACTGAAATTTGCCTCTTTGCATTCAAATGTGAGGACAATTCTCTCAAGGTGGGGGAGAACCTGCTCAGTGTTTCAAACTGCACATGCATTTTCCTATTGTCACTTTCAGAACGAAGAATCCTATTTTTTTTTTTTTCAAAATATGTATTTCAACTTGCAATTTTGTTTAATTATGTATTATGTTTACAGTTTCAAACTTCATGGAATGTGAAAGTTAAAAAAAAACATAAGTTTTTTATTTTAGAAAGAACTGTTGCAAAGTTGTCTACTATATGTTGACTCTGATGTACTGTTTTGCCAAATTTACGAATTCAGGCTGGACAATTAAGATGTTGCGAAGAGTATATGGAATATACCACTTGTGCACCAGCCCGGGTCCATATCCATGGTAACGGTTGAAGTTTTTGCATGTGATGACGTGTAACCGGTCAAATGAATGTATCACTTCATTGTGGAGTAACATAAAGTGCAGAACGACAGTGTTGCAATATGCAGATATTAAACACCAGAACAAAAACAATGTCTATATTAGGATGCGTACTGTAGGCTGTAGAAAAGCTAATGTGTAAGTCACTAGTGTCATCAAACAGTTGGACTGCAACTCTAAGTTATAAGACTATGAACAAGTAACAGGCGATTAGTCCATGACAAACATGAAACTTATAAAGTGATTTACTAAACTTCACAAAATTAAATGTAGAGTATTACATTTTGTGTTTATATTTTAAAATATTGAAACAAAATCTTATTGCTCGTTTATAACATCGGGAAATTAGTTGTTATTTCATGTTATGTATAATATATACCCGTCCGTGTATTCAATTTATCTGAAGCCAAAAACTAAATGAGTTTCCGAAATATTACGATTTCAAATCAGTCTGTGACGTCACAGGGCTAGTCCAGTATAATCAACATTTAACACCGCATTGTAAGAGCGTAATATTTACGTAGTTTTCTGACCTAATCGTCCTTTTTCTTAATAATTCAGAATGTTCACTTCACTTCCAAGAACATTTGAAAATACGTAAATGACACTGATAACATTAAATCCAAGCTTTACAGTTCTGCACAATCTACCTTTATTTTTCAAATTAGTTGAAACTTATCAAACATTTGAATCTTTCTCTAAATCCTTGAAAAATTCTCAGCATTCATATATGTAATAAAAACTTACGTGTTCGAGTTCTGTATTGAAGATAATTTTTGAAAATTTAATGTACAGGAGGATTGGGAAAGAGAAAGATGGGAATTCGTTTTAAATAAGCATGCAAACTTTGAAAACTAAATTCTTGTTTGTAATATGCAGAAATTTTTAATTTTCGATAAATATGGTAAATATTTGGCGGCCGTTACCATGGTCATAGGTTGGAGTTTTTTAAAAGCATGTTTCGCATTAAAGATTTTGTGTGCACACACGTTCAGGCAAAGAGAGAGAGTGTACAAATATGCAACAAACTTGACTAGTCTACTCTAACCTACATGAAACGCCTGGATGCTAAGAATACCAAACTTAAATGACCTAACCCACTAATTCAAGCCCATGGAAAGGGATTTATGATCACACGGAAAATGAAACTGGTTGAGAATATTAATTAAAGCAACTCATTTCAATAAATCCAAAACAAAAAGCAAAAGAACACAGGAGGCCTCATGTACGTACTGTACAACCAAGAGAAGAATCTGATTGTTAAGGCATTTTTGTTCTAAAATCCCTTTAATATTGCTCATCGGTAGGCAAGCAAAGTAATGGTAAAAATCAACAGACAATTCTTGATGCAAGTTGTTTTTCAGTACAAGACATAAGTTTTTTAAGAATATCAGCCAGTGTTTTATTAATTTATAACAACGATAATTTACTTCCAACTGACATAGACGTGTGCCAAAATTATGTCAGGTAAAATAGATGTATGTATAATGAAAATATAATCACAGTGTCATCTAAACTTAGACAAAATTTCCAATTCGAGAGTAGTAATTAATCCATTGAGGATTTTTATATTTTTTGTTGTTTTAAGTCCACTTTACGCACATGTGAGCTGATAGGAACTGGATCTAGGATTTAAAGTGGGATCCGAACCACTTGTTACATTTTGAACAGGTTAGGATAAAATGTCTGACTTTGTTACTCTTCCATGCAGAGCATTAATGAAAAAAAAGCTAATAGCTTATAGTCCATGCGTTTACTTCGTTAACGTCTAAGAACTAAAGAATCCGCTGCCACAATCGTGGGTGGGGATCAATAACAGGCGAGTTGTTTTCGTCCAATGACACTCAACCTTCAGCCAATGGGCGCAGTTGTCATTCTGCTCGTCTACTCCACACGGAGTCTCAGTCACATGACTGCAGATACGCTATTGCCGTACTTTGCAACTTCAATATGGAGACCGTGGAAAGGTGGTTGTGCACGGAGGGACAAGGTGGCATAGAGTAGATGTGTGGCAACACTGTGCAGTGAATTTGATTGTTGCAGCTGGTGGGCACGCTCCGTAGTCTTCAAAGCCAGCCGGTCATTAACATAGCTAGCGCATCGAATATACACGAAATGTAATGACTGATTGTGCAGAGGTATGAATAATTATTCTTTAAACAGTAAATTCACTTTAATACCTTGTCTACAGATTTTCCTTCTTAAATTTCCATACACCTTAAATGCTAGTTTGAGGTAAAAAAAAATTAAATAGTTTATTAACATCATCACTATAATGAAAAATATTTTGCTGTTTTTGATAGATATATTCTAGAAAGGCATAAAATAATATCCTTTGTTTATATTGAGTAAAAAGTATCAAAATTATCCACCATATATTTGTGAAATAGGCTATTCAAATTAATAAAGTCTTAAAACGTAACATAATAAGCGTATGTTATTGAAGAAGGAACTGAATATCCTTTATGGTTAGAAAACAAATACGTGCCCGATACACATCTAATTACACAATTTCCGATAACATGTGTACAAAAATATGAACATAAAAATCCCAATATTTTTATTTCGTGTTAAATAAAGGAATATTAATATGGTCGACATCCATGTAATCAACATGTTCACTAAGCTAGGTTCGTACTTCTCACTAACATGTAACTGAGATTTGTACTACACACACCGCACAAATTTACTTGTAATTAATCAGGATATAATAAATTTTAATTTGAGATTATAATTATTAACCTTACTATGAAATAAATAAATTTACATGACCTGTTTTTCGAATTACTTGCTCATTCAAATATATGTATTTCCCCAAAACGTAGGATCACACTTTTGACCTCGCCAACCGTTTTAGGATCTCAGATTCAGGTCTGTAGTATTTCGAAGGCCCGTTTATTGCTTATAAAGAAGAAAGCATCTTACATCAGGAAATGCTCATTCTGTACTCCATTTTGTGTGTTGTTTCTGGCATGGTTTCCTATCTGCATAGTGCAACACTAGCGCAAAGATTTGGAATTAGTTTCATGGATAAATTCACCTCTCACTGTTGTTTCGTCATCCGAGTAAACAACGGATTGACCCAACCTCTATACTTCTAATAACCTTGTTGTGTGCTACCATATAAAAGCTTTTGTCCCCCATTCTGAGTGTCCTGTATTGGCAAAGGGTAAATATGGTAAGCCTAGTTATTCATGTTTGGAATCTACCTTGTCACATATCACCAAAGGTTCTTTAACCTCTATGAACCAGCTGGAAAGCAGCAGCAGCATGATTAATGTGCTAACCCCACTTCACCTGTTGGAAAGTTGGAAGTTTTCAAAGACTCCTTCGAAAGCTGTTACTCTTGTTTAGCCTTTAGTTCATCTACTGAAAAGTAGCCAGTGTTTGTGATACAATTTGAACCATGCTATAAAACAAGTAAAAGTTAACTTGGAAAAATATAAATAACATGAAAAAGTTTGAAATAACCTTTTATTATTTGGAAACAACTCCTGACATTGTATCTTACAAGTGCAGCAAGCAGTTTCAGTTATAAATAAGTAATGCAAGCATTCATTCATTCTTAACATGCTTTAGCGAACACAAAAAACATGCACATGGAAAATATTTCATGCTCTAAAGAGTACACTTTTTTCAAGGAATGTTCTATTATAATATCCATTGTCAGAAAACTAGAAATAAAACAGGTTCCAATTCCTAACAGAAAACAATATTACACTGATGACTTTGCTAATCACAATAGAAATCATTAAAAGAATATATATATCATTAATCATGTGTGATTTATTTAAATTAAATTTCATTATAAAAAAGTATCCAGCTTCCAAGCATATTCCGCACCCTTCATGTCTGTGCAACAGTACATAGTAGCATATGCACACAAAAAACCCACCAACATTAACATAACAGTATAAAATAATACAGATCATATATGTGTACAAATGCATTGCATAACGCTGAAACTAACTCATATTCATTCAAATTGTGCTATCAACACCATCATATACACTCCAACAAGTAAAGCAATAATTTCTTTAACAGACTGCCAGAATTTTGTATCAGTTAATAATTCAGGAATGACTGAAACTGTAGCAATGTAGATAAATCCACCAGCTGTAAATGGAAGTATCCAGGAACTGGCTGCATCCCCTGAGGGTTGTAAAAAAATACCTTTTTAGTTAATGTTATTTCAAAAATCTTAAACATCTTTCATATACTATTTTTTTTTTTTGGCCTCTTGCTGCACAACCATTTCACAGCAGCCAGAGGGAACAATGGACCTGGACCCAACTAACAGGTAAGCTAGTTAATTTTCTAATGGATCACATGATTGATGTGATTGCTATGTTTGTTGCTGTGACAGTGGTGACCAGTGACATTAGGCTTTATTCTCAATATATAAATTTCATAATATTCTGTCAACAGTATGTTCACTTTGTTAAAACATACCTTTTTTTCTGTTTTGCCTATTACTGAATCCAATCCAGTTTGTAAGATAAACTGTTTAACTGTTTTTAAAAAAATTAATTTCTAATTTAACAGATTGATATACACACATGCCCAACTGCTGGGTGGCAAAAAATCATTAGAATATTCCTTCATATTGCACCTGGATAAATTATGGATATAACCAGTAAGCAATGTTTTGTTTTGTTCTATATTATACAGCAGCACAAGTAACTTCCAGCCTACCACCATCAGCTGTACTTTTTAGCTGTCCCTGTGCATAAAAGACGTGGAAATGTATGTATAATTTAAATAGGGTTTCTTAGTAAAAGCTCATAATTTTTTTGTAACTGTGTAAACTTGACATTTACACAAGATTTCCGATGTTTTACATAGCTGCTTCCAATCACATGTAATTTACATATATCACAAGCATAATTTCAAATAGTATAAAATAAAATACATATATTGATGAATATTTTAGTGTGGAAAAAATAGGACTGCACTCCTGAATGACAACAAACCACCTTGATAATCTATAGACCACAATATGCATGATGTGCAACCCAGAGTAATTCTCAAGAGATCCTACTTTTAAAACTATATACTTTCTAAATTTTTTGAGAGATTAAATTTCAACAGCAATATAATGAATTAATTTAGCCATTTTGGAAATATAAATAACAATCTCACAGGTTACTTCTTTCTTTTCAATGGATCATAATGGAATTAGCTTCTTTGAAGTAATCAAGGGTAAAATTATTTGTTTACCTTCAATATATTTCATAGGAAAGCAATTAAAAAATACTAACATAGGTTTGGAAGTTAACAAAGAGAAAACTAAATATATGCTTACAGGCCGAAACCAAGTGTTAGGTAATAATCAAAATCTAATTATTGATAACAACTCGTTTGAACCAGTTTCCAAATTCAAATACTTAGGAGTAATATTAACAAATGAAAATTATATTAAAGAGGAAATAAAAAGTAGGCTTAATTCAGGAAATGCATGTTACTTCTCTCTTCATAAACTTTTGTCTTCTCGTTTAATATCTAAGAAACTAAAAGTTAAAATATACAAAACAGTAATTTTGCCTGTAGTATTATATGGATGTGAAACTTGGTCCCTTACATTGAAAGAGGAACATAAATTGAGAGTATTTGAGAATAAAATCCTTAGGAAAATCTTTGGACCTAAAAGGGATGAGGAGACAGGTGAGTGGAGAAGGTTACATAATTTACAACTACATAATTTGTATTCATGTCCAGATATTATTAGAATAATTAAATCAAGACGACTTAGGTGGGCAGGCCATGTGGCACAAATGGGAGAGGAAAGAGGAGTATACAGGATTCTTGTTGGGAAACCTGATGGTAAGAGACCTGTAGGAAGGCCAAGACGAAGATGGAGGGACAACGTTTAGATGGACCTAAGGGAAATCGGTAGGGATGGAAAAGAGTATATAGATCTTGCTCAAGATAGGGAAAGATGGAAGGCCTGTGTTGCTGCAGCCATGAACCTTCGGGTTTAAGAAGGCTAGAGAGTTAGTTAGTTAGTTAACAAAAAGCATGACATTCCATGGTAAAATATCCGGTCGTTGTGCAACACTGCAACAATATCAGTAACCGCCCCTGCTTTTATTAACCAATACCTATAAAATACCACTTAATGTATCCAACTCACATTTCATCCCAACTCTTGGTTACACATATGTTCAACAAATATTGGGTTTCCAAGTCACCCAACCTAACTTTAATCGATTATAACGAGAAAACTGGAAAATATTCACACCAGGTTTTTTCACCATTATGAAGCCTCGTCCATTCAGATGTTTTTTTTTTAAATATCTTCAGTTATCAGTTTACTATGTACAGGAAATGCTAGAAAATGGTGGGAATGTCAGGATTTATGTTTTGTGACTGGCACCATGCTATTCTGTGACTTGAGACCAATAGGGATCATGTGCAGCACTTAATGGGTTTTAGAATAGCAATTTTATGGGAGAAGTGGAAAAGTGACATGTTAGTGGCATATAATCTGGGTTAGCAACATTAGCAGTCCAGAATTTTGTCAACACATGTACCCAATTACTGACCATACAACCCCACAAAATATTAAAAATTAAAATTTTACTTTTGAATGTAAATACTGGACCATTCAACTCTACTTAGTAAGACATCTTGCAGAAATCCAATACAACTGGGATGGGGTCATGGGAAAGATGGTGGAGGATGGCCAGAATCCAGTAAAACTCTTTTCAGGTACCACATCAAGAACAATCATGACTTTGTGATTTGAAATGTGGCCATACACTGAAGTGTCAAAAGTCATGGGATAGCGGGAGGGAACTAGTTGATGGCACTGTAACATCGCAAAGCAGACTTCTGTGAGTGCAGTGAAACGTTGTGTACCATGGTGATGGCAACCCAATAGGTATTATCGGCATTCGAGCAGGGGATGATAGTTGGTGCTAGATGAATGGGCCATGCGATTTCGGAAGTCCGGACACTGAACTTTTCTCGCTCCACAGTGTCAAGGGTGGACCGTGAGTACCACATTGGAGGCATTACAACCCATCAGGGACAACGCAGTGGCCGCCCACGAGTGATGAATGACTGCGACCGTCGACGTCCGGACAAACAGACAAGCAACAGTGCGTGATCTGACAGCAGGAATCAATGCAGGACGTCCCAGGAACGTGTCTCAGAGGTCAGTGCAATGCAATTTGGTCTCCATGGGGTATTGCAGCCGAAGACAGACATGTGTGTCGCTACTAACCACTGTCCATCGGCGACGGCGATGCACATTTGCTCTGGAACACATGCATTGGGCCTTAAGAGGACTGGCAACTTGTAGCGTGGTCAGATGAGTCATGTTTCCAAGTGGTATGCCTGGATGGTAGGGTCCAGGTGTGGCGCAGACCCCATGGACCCAAGTTGTCAACAAGACACTGTGCAAGCTGGTGGTGGCTCTGTCATGGTTTGGGTCCTCTGGTCCTCGTGAACCAGACAATGAATGCTCATCCCTATGTTCAGCTGCTTGGTGACCATCTCCAACCCTTTCTGGACTTCATGTACCCTGTTAACAATGAGATTTTCCAAGATGACAATGCGCCATGTCACCAGGCCACAATGGTGAACGACTGGTTTGAGGAACATTCTGGCAACTTCCAACGCATGAATTGGCCTCCTAGATCACCGAACATGAACCCTATCAAATACATGTGGGATGTCATCGAACGAACTATTCGTGCCCAGGATCCTCCACCTGCAACAATGATCGAATTGTGGACGGCAATGGCTGCACATCCCTCCAGGAGACTACCAGCGACTTGTTGTGTCTTTGCCACGACGAATTGCTGCACTTTGCCGTGCTCGAGGGGGTCCCACTCGTTATTAGGAGGTATCCCATGACTTTTGGCACTTCCGTGAATGTTCATTGCATATTTGGGTAAGTCACCTGCAACTTTTGGCAAATTTCTGGACTGCTAATTTTGCTAGCGAAGATTAGATGCCACTAAAATGTCTCCATAAAATCACCATTTCAAAATACATTAAGTGTTGCACATGACCCTTTTAATTTCAAATCACAGAATACATTGGTGCCAGTCATAAAACTCAATCATGAGACTCTGATATTGTCTTATCCCCTCCTCCTCTGATATTGGAAAAAAAAACCACTGGGTTGAGTTTGTTACATAATTTCCTCTATGTAGTAAACTGGCAACCAAAGGTATTTAAAAATATGCCAATAACGATGGAAGTGGCCCTGGCACCCACCCAGCGTCGAATAACATGGGTACCTGGGGGGTAAAGGCGGTCAGGGGCGTGATGCTGATCACATCACCCCCACTCACGACCGGATCAAGAAAGTGTGGGGCGTTACCCCAACACCCCCTATACACCTTCATGGTGTGGTGCTATGCACGGGGGAGGACTTTAACTTTACCTTTTTTACACAAGGCTTCATAATGCAGAAAACCCAGTGTTCATGAGCAATCACAGGGTTGCACAACTTTTGAAACACAATTATAAGTAATATCTAATGCAGAGAATGGGAGATGTATGTACCTTTTCCTTCTGCTAACAATGATACAACAGTGCCAGTCAAAGCTCCAATGGCTGTTGTGAGCTGGAGTAACATAGCCTGTAAAGAAAAATTATCTGGGTTATTTTAGAAGATCTACGATGTTATATGTTTGCATAACATGAACTAGTGGGCATTATTAACATCATGGTTGGTTACCTAGCAATTTTACAGACAAACAAACTATGCATGTATCTCTGTATCAGTACAGACTTTTCAGGGTTCCACAACATAGTGGTACATGCCTGGCAGCTTGAAACAAATAATCTCGGCACTCTAGATCTCAAGGAAATTAATGTAGGAATATCCGTGAAAGATTATTTAGCTCTGATTACATTTTACATCCTACTGCCACACAGCCTTTTGTTTCTTTCCTATATGACACTATGTTAACTTCATTTACCTACATGTTGTTGGTCTACGAACCGGAAGTTGTCATGCTAAAACTATGGTGTATGTATGAACACACTTACTTCCTGTGGATAGCCCCTATATGGCATAGATATAATTCTGTTATCTTGCCACAAAGTGCTACTTCATTTGGACACTGTTGATCATCTGCTCCTTTACAGAACCAAGCACTGTAGATGTAATCAGGAAGTGACAATTTTTACATGATGCTTTTACTATGTTCACTTCAGTGTTTAAAGGAACGTAAAAGTCCAGTGACAATCATTGAAAAAAGCTAAGAAGCATGAGGGTGAAATAAATTATGCAATGAAACCAAATTCAGGATTAAGAAGTCCATGTTTCCTACACACTTCAAATTTCAACTAAAAAACTTGTGTACATTTATCATGATCTCCTTTGAATGTAAATATAAAGTTATTTCATGACAAAAAAAACTACCACAAATACAGCTGGAAAAAATTCCTCAATGTCACACAAATTATATATAGATCCAAAGAACAGCAGAAGGGGGAAAAGTCATAACATGCAAAATTCTTCTTCTTGTAGTTTAGTTGTTAATAGCATTTCAATAAACACATTGCCTGATGTAATATTGTGGGAGAACACAGTTCCTTCAGTAATGTTGAGAAGGTAGCAAGAGTCTTGACTCCTACCCTATAATCACCATTCATTCCCACCATCATGATTAGCCTAAGAGGCACAAAAACATTAAAAAAAAAAATACAAACAGGTACAGTGGCTAAAAGTCCAATATAATTCATATAATTCAACGTGAATCATACCCTTGATACGATAGGTGCCAAACTAAAAATTAGTTTCATTTTACGACCACGAATTTTGAACACTGCACTCATTTTGTTTTAGCCTTTCTACAAGGAATAATTTTTGCACATAAAATAGATAACATCTGAGAGTTTCTACATGCTGTAATGATACATTTTTTTAAATTCAAGTTTTGTGGTATCCCAGTTATATCCCATGGTCAAAATAATAACATGCCTGAAAGTTTCCTATCTTTATGTTATTAAAGGATGAAAGTCTCCCCATACTTGTCACCATTACCAAAAAACACTGTCACTATTTCAAAATCTCATGTTTCAATATGAACAAGAACACACAAGTATTCACATGTTTTCAATTATGTACCTTCCGTCTGCTGCAACCCGATTGTATTAGGATGGCAAAGTCTCCTATTTCATGTGGTACCTCATGTAAGAGAATTGTTACTGTAGTAATCATTCCAATGCTTTTTCCTGCGAGGTATGAAGCACCAATAGCAAGTCCATCTGTGAAATTGTGTGTGAAATCTGCAGCCAGATTTAAATACCCTGCAACTTTTATATCTTCTTCACCTGGTAAAGCAAATATAAAAGATAAGTGTATACATAATTACACATTAAAATAAGCACAGGTTATTCGGAAGGAGATGAGATTAACATGAAAAATATATACTGCTGGAAAAAAAAACGTGACATGTGAATTGCAATTACTTATGGGTCATTCCATATCAAGTGAACAAATTAAAAACACCTGACCATCTCTAATTTTATTCATATTTAATTGTCATGAAGAACTACCCTAAGGTAGGAAAAAAGATAAATTTTCAGTTTTCTCTGTTGTACTTTCCTAGTTAGAACCCTCTAAAGTATGAAACAATTTGCCGCACACATGCAATCACAAAAAAGTCATAAATCAAGCTAGAATTGACGTAGAAGGTTGGGATAAGAGCCAAATTGTTGCTTTTGCTATGAGCTAGTCACATGACTACTTTTCAATTTCAAGGTCATTCAAACTTTTTTTTTGAAAATTTAATTTTTCAAAAACCTATATCTTGAAAATTTTTAAAAAGTACACATAGAAACATACATATTTCAACATCAAGTCTTAGAAGTTGCCAAAAATTGTGCTTTTTTCCATATTTCAGAGGTTTTTTAATTGGAGAACTACAACAGATACAAGTCGGCAATTTTTCCTACCTTAGGTGGTACTTCATAACAACTAAGTACGAATAAAAACAGGGATGGTCACGTTCAAAATTGACCAAATTTTGGTTCACTTCACATGGAATGACCCTTATGAATTACGCTCTCGGTTAAGTATTGAACAATTAAACATTCATTATTGAACATTTTCCATACTTTTTCCGTTTATTATTTATTTATATTTCCTTATTTGGAACACCTAGTAGGCTCAAAATCAATTTCATGCAATTTTGTTTTAATTTATTGATTTTCCATTCATGTTGATGTTATTTTGTTTAATGTCTAGAGAGCCATGAATTTGGGTTCATGGTAAGCATAGTAACAAATATTATTGACATAGTCATTGCTGGTGTTTTTCTTGCAAGTGTATTGTAAGTTGGCTAGCTTGAAAATGAGACGTGAAGAGGTAATAAAAGCAGTAGCTCTTCGTGATGATGGTCATTGCTAGGGTGCTAAATATAGCACGAAGTACTATCCATGAAGCTCTCAGACGGTATGATGCAACTGGTTCCTATGGTAGAAGACCGGGTTCTGGTCGGAAACGATGCACAACAGCATGGGCAGATCGTTTCATGCGTATCATAGTCTTAAGAGATTGTCGTAGGACTTCAAATATTGTGGCACAGCATTTGAGAAATGTTCATAGAGCTGTGGTTTCTTCACCCAGGTTGTTAGTACGTCACCAGAAGCGAAGACTGGAATTTGATACACAACACTTACATTGGAATGTGGAGCAGTGGGAAAAGGTTTTATTCTCCGATGAGTCAAAATTCAACCTAGGTTCATCAGATGGGCGTGAACATGTGTATAGAAGACCTAATGAGCGTTAAGCACAATGTTGTTTCGTTAAAATAACACCTTTTGGAGGCGGTGGTGACATGGTCTGGGGAGGTATCTCTTTACAAGGACGTACAGAGTTAGTTCTTGTAGAGAATGGGAGCAATGACAGTTTGCAGGTATATTACAGAATGTTTGGCAGATCATGTAGTACCATATGCACCACTCATTTTGTTTTGTTTTTATGCATGATGACGCACGTCCTCACATTGTGAATATTGTCACGGAGTACCTAGACGAAGTTGGGATTACGCGATTAGAATGGCCACCACACATCCGATAGAGCACGTCTTGGATCAACTGAAATGACATATCAGAAACGGCGCAAAAGTTCCAGAAACAATTGAAGAGCTAAGTCGTGATATTCAAGAAGAATGGGAGCAATTGGACCAACAAGTGATAGCCAACCTTAGTCGAAGTATGCCACGGCGGTTATAAGCTGCAATTGATGCCCGGGGAAGTAACACCCACTACTAGACAGCTTATATACCCCACCAGTATCAGTTACGTTTTTGTTCAAATTTAACTTATTAACAATAAATTTGGGTCCGTGGTCATCTAACCCACCCTTTCGCAAGGATTTTTTTTTCTTTATGAAGATTATGTGTGTGTGAAGTGTGAAGAAAGAAATCTGGAGCGTGGAAAGAAGTATTTAGTACTGTACAGCCATTTATAGTTCAGATATAGTTGCAAGGTGGAAGTCAACTTGCGGCCATGTTAGTTTCGCAGCACCGGTACTCTACTTGCGGCCATGTTACCTTCGAAGCACCCATCCCAATCGATGTATGTGAAAGTCGATATTTCATGACTGTACCCCAAGAAATGTCATGAAAATTGCTGTCACAATTTCCCACAGATTCCAGGCTCCGACCACTCCGCTCCGGCTACCTGCCTCTGTCTATAGAGTTCCTTTGGAAGGCATGTTAGAAACTGACCGAGCCACCTGGCCCCAACACTATTTTCCACACTGACACATGAAGGTACATAAAAATTAAGGCTAAAATTTACCTCAGAAGGTAACTTATCTCTTTTTTTCCACAAGTCAATCATAAAAACAAAAAGAGAATGTGTAAACGTGCGCCTGTGACGTGAATCCAGGATGGAAGCCCTGGAAAATCATATGAACGTTACGTAGGTAAGGAATTGAAATACTAAAAAAATGTAAGATTCGTAGCACGTAGAACTCCAAAAATTACTTTCCACGCTCCAGATTTTCTTTCTTCACACTTAGCAACTCGAAATCTTCATAAAAAAAAAAAAAAATCTTGCAAAATCGAGGGTGGGTTAGATGACCATGGAGCCATAAATTTTAATTTGTTTTCTGTTGAATATATTCAGGTTTTATTATTTCCAATAATTTCTGCAATATTTAGTGAACCTTCGGAACGGAATTTATGCGTTATTACAAAAAATGCAAGTGTCCGGCAGTGTATATTAAAAAGGGTATTTTTCTATTATTCACATCTGACAATAACAAATTCTTATAAAAAGTTCAGATTGTTTTATGATTTTTTTCAAATTCTCGTAGCAGGAAGATATCGTAGAATTTTGGCAAGCATTGTCACAAGAAATCTGAACCTTCCTTAAAGTAATGAGCACTGTTTGGATTTCGAAACAAAATTTATGTTGAAAAAACAACTTAAAAATTACCTTACGCATGCATGCGCACTTCCCACGGACTGCATTTTCTACTGAAAAGCAACTGTAAGTATTGTAGACTAGTGGGAATTAAAGTAGAAGTAAATCAGAACCTTAGTAGAATTCATTTAGGGACTTTATTCTAATGCTAAGAGAACCATGCCTGGCCTGCCTAACCTAACTATGAAAGCATATATTGAACAAAATCTTAAGTAATCACTAAAACTCTGCAGTATGAGTTAACAGAAGTAAATGGAATCAAACCATGATAAAATTGCATTTGTAGCATGATGAAATCGCAATAAAACAAAAGGAACTGTGGCCATACGAATTGTATTTGTGAATAAACTAATGTACATACAAACCTTGTTCACTCCCTTCTGCTGTAGTTTTTACATCTTTTCCACTCTTAGTATCAACTGAAGAATTCACATTGTCATCACTTTGTTGTTCTTTTGTGGTAGATTTATTTGAAGCATCACTATTTTTCAAACTTCCATCATGGCCCCCATGTGAATGTCCATGACCACCTTTTACAATTCTAACAAACTTTTCGACAACAAGAAATGTTACAATTCCAAAGAGAACCCAGAGTCCAACACTCATATCATGTCCATGAAAATCACTACCATCATCTGTGCTATGACTATGTGAATGAGAATGTGTGTGACCATGATTATCTGTTCCATGAGAATGGGGAACAAGTGCATGGGGAATTAAATGAAGAAATGCATCCCCAAGTAACCCACCCGATGCAAAACTCAAAAGAACTTTCAAGAAAGGTTCTCGCTCTTTGCTGCTATCTAGTGGTACAAAAAATAATATAAAAAAGGGAGCTGCACTAATCAGTACAGTTGACAGCAGAGCTTGGACCCACAATGTGTAGTAATTGCGTTCTTCCTCTACGGGTGGCTGAGAATTTACGTGTTTATCAATATTCTGGTTTGCTTCTTTGGAGTACTTAAATGACGGTGGTTCCATATATTCATCGTGTGAATGACCATGTCCATGGGAATGTTCATGTCCATGCGAATGGTCGTGACCATGCGAGTGTTCATGGCCATGTGAATGACATATCCAAGGAAAACCCAAGAAAACCAGTACAAATATAGCAAACACTGCAAACTTTTTCAAAAATGAATTTAACGATGAGTTTCCTTCTTTCATGATATTGGCGCTTGCTTTAGTTTTATGTTCACATAAATCTAAAAGAACTAACTCTATTCCAGGACTATAGACGTTCTTTTCATACGGTAAACTGAGAAATGTGACTCTACTTCCAATTGTTCTACCAGCATTAGAATTGCATTTCCACTGTCTTCTCTTATTTACTACTTATCACATAAACAATTCGTATTTCACCAAATATAAACATAATTCTATAAGAAAATGCACTAAACATTCAACAAATAAATGCAACACTGTTGAACCATTTGGAACGCAGCACGTCACTCAGTTCGCAGCTGATTGTAGCAGAAACGTGGCCAGTCCACTTCGAATGGTTAGGTTACTTGAGTTCAGTTTAGGTTAGTTGCAATACTAATTGACCAATGAACATTGGCAGGTATCCTATATTTTCTCAGTAGGGGTGTGCGGGATCCCGAAACGTCGGGATACGAAAGGCAAAATTATTTACAGTGTCTGCTGGAACCTCAAAAAAGATGCGCGTGGCAGTAGACTCGGTTTTTGTTTTATCGTGATTTCATCATGCTATGTATGCAATTACGCCTGTAACACATACTGTAAACTTGTAGCGATTACTTTCACAAAAATGTTTTAAGATTAGGTCCCTCAGCATTCTTCTAATAATAAACCTAAATGCTCTCGTAGTTAGGTTAAGTCCTATTAGTATTAAAATAATATCGCTAAATGCTTTCTAAAGAAAAAGGTTCTAAATTACCTGTACATTCATTCCCACTAATCATAAACTTTCATTTCTCTCGTCTTAATCTGTTCATAAGATTTGTAACATCCTCTTAGGAGACGAATTACGTAGCAGCAGCAAATTTGATGCTTATTCTTACTGCTGACACGTGCGTGGCAGCAGATCGGCCAAATTATTTCCAGTCATCCCGATATTGGGGAATCATTTCCAGACTTTTCGGGACCCCGAACAGTCGTGAAATTTCATATGGTCATTTTAAAAAGTGGTCAATTCTCGACGTTCCCTTGTCGGAAATTGTTAGTTTTCATTCCAGAAATTCAAGAAATTAAGCACTTAAGAGAAATGATATATAGAATTTGCGATTTCCACATCGTCGGGAAATTTTCAGGTACATTAGCCGTCCCGAAAATTTCTCGACTTGATCGGAAAATTCCGCATTTTTCCCGTCCCGAAAGACTGGAGTAAAAACTTTTCCGTCTCGATCCTGCCCCGACCAAAAAAATTTTCTTCGCAATTTCACGACCATATCGGGAAATTTTCTGGACGGAAATGTCCCAAATTTCCAGACGCTATAGAAATGTCTATTTCTACACGCCATCTCCGGCTTAAGTGATTGTATTATCACAGAAAAATAAATATACTCTTTGGTTTCATTTCCGAGAACAAGAAGTTTCAGACATTTTAGAAAACATCGACTAGTTAACTTTTGAACATGATCATGTGGAATTTTCTAGAGGCGTGCGGGATCGAGAAAAGTCGGGACCGGGATCGGGAAAAAATTACCCGTCTTCGGGAAATGACTTCCCGACTTTTCGGGAACCCGACCAGTCGGGAAATACCGAATGGTCATTTTAAAATGTCGTTAACTCTCGTCGTTTTCTGTCGGGAAATTGAAAATTTTTTCTTGACCTGAATGTCGGGATTTAAAAAAAATCCTGTCCCGACCCAAAAAATTCTGTCCCGCACACCCCTACAATTTTCCCACTGTTCGGATAAATCATTTTACGAATACGGGAGTTTTTCATTGTTTGGCAGTGTCTGCTGCCACGTTCTTTTTCCGCTGGAACCTCAAAAGAGACTTCCGCGTGGCAGCAGACTCGGTCTTTGTTTTATCGTGATTTCATCATGCTATGTATGCAATTACGTTCAGGGTTGGCATGTTTAAAATAAAAGTGTTTAAAACAACTTGTTTTAAACTTTTAAAACCCACGGCTTTGTTTCCTTTACAAATGTTTAACCATTTAAAACAATGTGTTTTAAACATGTTGTTTTCAGTAGGGGTGTTCCGGACAAATTTTTGGGTCGGGACGGGAAATTTTTAAGATCCCCACTTTCGGGAATCGAAAAACTCTCAATTCCCGACAAAGTCGGGAAATATTCGGGACGGGAAATGTTCAAAATTTTCCGAAGCTCTGGAAATCTAGAATTCTACACGTCATTTACACTTTAAGTGATTGTTTTTGCATTTCTGCGACAGAAACTAACAATTTCCCATAAGTTCCGGACATTTACAATGCAAAAAACGTCGAGAATTAATGACTTTTTAAAATTACCATTCGGACTGCTCGGGATCCCGAAAAGTCGGGAATTCGTTTCCCGAAATCGGGAGGACGGGAATTTTTTTTCCCGATCCTGGTTCCGACTTTTCGGGATCCCGCACACCCCTAGTTTTCAGACTTGTTTAAAACACATTTTGATACTTGATGTTCCATAGTTTGTGGCTATTTGCGTGTTTTGTAACTTTGTATTTTCATTCATTCCGTGCCATTTTGTTTATTATGCACAAATATCTGTTGGGTGGCTGAATATGTATAATCAGTTAACAAAGAAACATATCGTGATGAGTACCCGTGGGCCTCTTTAAAACTTCTGGGTATGTTTTTTTTTACAAGTGTTTAAAAATAATTAAAATTGAAACTATATGGATAAAACAGTTTTGTTCCTCACTTAATACACTGCACACAGTTGTTAATGTCAATATTTTGTTGCATTTACGAAAAAATGTATTCCGAAAAACAGAGTAGCTACCACGTGGATTGAGTGGGGCCTGGTAACTGTGCATTACTTGAAGTGAGATTTAACTTTTAAGATTAACAAAAATAAGTATTAAGAAGTTTTTCAAGCGCGTACTTTATAACTAGGAACATGGTCCTACCTTGGGCTATTAACAGTTTCCTTATTAATCATTATGCTTAGAAAATAAGTACTCTTCGCATTATGTTTGTTACTTGCCTGCCCCCCCCCCCCCCACTTTACCTCCGCACTCGAGGTTCGGTTCACTTCGTACTCGGCTTTAATTTGTCAACATAATTATATAATTAACTACAAGAGACAACGGATAACCTTTTTGAAACTTTTTTGATCAGGAGGATAAATTACCTTATCCAGCAACTGTGAAATTAAAACAGAAATTTTTGGATATTATCTAAAAGTTTAATTAATGTAAAATTTGAAGTATATACATGTCGTATCCGAACGTTCATTTCTCTAATTATCGGGCCAAAACTGCAATTTTTATGTTGGAATCTCTATTATTTGTAACTGGATGCTTTACATTTCATGAATTACATCGGGAGTACGCTTGTCACAAGGTAGACTCGCGTTACTCCAAGAAACGTCTTAACAGGCGCCAGGTCGCCCGACGTATACATTTCTCAACCTCCACGGTGACAAGGCACTAGGCTGCCCGGCGCACCGTAATTACTTCAAAATAACATCCAGTACAAATTCCTTTTTACCTGTAAACTGGACACCAAGGCACTAGCTTGCCCGGTAATAGAATATCTTAAGCCCGCATCACACGGAACTGGATATCCAGTACGTATGCCCTAGTTGGCGCTGAACTTGCTATCAATTTGCTGGTTTTCGCCACACACGATACTTACCAGCGTACTTGTCGATAGACTTTTGTTCCCATACGAGGGAATTTGTAATGGCGGCCGCGCGAGAAGTAAACAATGTACCACTTCACATTTTTAAAAGCCGATAACTATTCAGCCGAGAGGAATAACGTTTCGTATAAAACGTTATTAGGTACAAATCAATGGCGCTGCTTATATACATACGTTACAACGTTTACTGTACACGTATGGAAGCCTATTTTAGTTGTTTCAAATGTAAACACCGTGCACTCGGCATGGATGGTATAACTCAACGCGCCTTTCATGATGTATACGTTATACATTGCTGGAGTAACACTCGGAAACCACAGACAGATACGCACCTTTGCACACTTCCAGATTATCTTTACATGGCGAAACTTTGCTCTGATTGGCTGTTCCACAGAATCCAGTCGAGGAAAGCAATTAGCAATTAGAACATGTCCTATTCCTCCAAACCAGTCAAGCAGTCAGCCAGGCGTCCATGATTGCTACCTAGAAAGTTAAGCCCCTATCACCGGAACTGGATTTCTAGTATGAATGCCCTAGTTGGCGCTGAACTGACTTTCTATGTAGAAATCATTGCCGCCTGGCTGACTGCTTGACTGGTTTTGAGGAATAGGACATGTTCTAATTGCTACTAACGTTATTCGACTAGATTCTGTGCAACAGCCAATCAGAGCAAAGTTTGGCCATGTGAAGATAATCTGTGAGTTTGCAAAGTAGCGTTTTTTGTCTGTGGTTTCCGAGTGCATACAGTACAGTGTTGCCAGGTCTACTGATTTCGCAGGAGATTTCCTGATTTTCAGCACGGTCTACTGATCTCCTGACAAGTTTCATGAAAATGTGGACATCTCCTGATTTTTTGCTTCCTTAAATATTTATAATGAACAATTATTTTTTAAAAATGGAAAGTTTATTTAAAATTTACATATTCAGCTGATGGAATGCAAAGACCCATGAATATTCTGCAGAGGGAGAGAGAGAGATAGGTGGTGGAGGAGGGTTATACCATAGAAAATGGTTATACCAGGCTTGATGACATTGGGAAAGACGCGCGGTTTCTTGAGCCCATTGTGCATTGGGAACTCCAACACGGGTGTCCCATCTGGTGCGGTTTTTGTCAAAGGGGAGGTAACTGAAAACTGGTTACAACTAAATACCAATGTTGCCACCCACGCATAGGAACAAGTTTTCCGTTTTATGGTAGTGTTTATTGCAACTCGGATAAAAAGGGAGTCCACATAACGAATGCAGCTAAAGGTTATGGTTACAAAAGCTCTTAGTAAAATGTCGATTGATTGATTTGGTTTATTTTACTTCGCATTTCTGCCACTTTTGGCTAATCGCGAAGACGAGGATGAATGATGATATGATGAAATTGATAAAGAGACAACCGTGCCCAGGCCGAGATTCGATCCCGAGACGGCCGGACCCTGGGGTCGAGTGGTTAGCACATAGCGCTGCGACGCCAAGGGTCCCGGGTTCGAATCCCGCTCGGGCTTGGTTGTTTGTAAATGTCCATTCATCAATTTCATCATTTCATCACTCATCCCCATCGAATTTGCCAAGAAGCACAAAACGCGAAGTAAAATAAACTAAATCAATCAATCAATCAATCGATCCCGAGACGGGTTCCCTGATGTCATAGCGCTGTGCTAACTACTCAGCCACGGAGGTCGGCTTAGTAAACTGCTGTTGCAGACTTACGAGGGGCGATCAGGTTGCTCTGACCCTAACATAGAAAGAGCGGCAATAGAGTTTCAATTTTATTTTTATTTTTCAACATACTCCCCTGCAACTCCAATGCACTTCTCCCATCGGTGCTCCAACGCGTGGATACCTTGCAAAAAAAAAATCTTCCGACTGGTCCTCCAACCATGAGTCCACAGCCCTTATCACCTCAGAATCATCAGAAAATTTTTGCCCACGAATGTCATTCTTCAAATGTTTGAACAAATGGAAATCACTGGGGGCCAAATCTGGGGAATAGGGTGGGTGGGGCAGCAATTCGAACGATGCATCTGCGATAGCGGCCCTCGCAATGCGTGAGGTGTGGACAGGTGCATTGTCCTGGTGAAGGAGCACACCACGGGTCAACATCCCACGCCTCTTTTTCTTGATGGAATCACGTAATTTCTTGATTAGGTCACTGTAGTATGTGCCAGTGATGGTTTGGCCTCTTTGTAGATAGTCCACAAGAAGGACACCCTTGCAGTCCCAGAAAATTGAGGCCATCACCTTCTTGGCTGACGTTTGTACCTTGAACTTCTTCGTTGGTGGAGAATGTGGGTGTTTCCACTCCATGCTTTGTGATTTTGTTTCTGGGTCGAAGTGATGGACCCATGTTTCATCCATAGTTACAAATCGGGCAAGAAAATCGTCTATATCAGCACGAAACTTGGCAAGAAGTTCTTGACTGATGGGCACTCGGGTGCGCTTCTGATCTGGGGTGAGGTTTCGAGGGACCCATCTTGCAGCAATTTTTTTCATTTGCAATTCCTGGGTAATTATGTTTTGCACAGTGCCATATGACAGGCCACACATATCAGCAACATGACGGATAGTGACTCGACGATCCTTCAGCACGATATCGTGGACTTTGTTAATGTTTTCGGTCGTCATGACAGTTTTTGGTGCTCCACCTGCATTTTCATCCTCACACGACTCTCTCCCACAATTAAATTCACGACACCATCTCTTCACCATATTGTATGAAGGAGCACTGTCCCCTAATGTATCCACCAAGTCCTCATGAATTTTGGATACCGTCCACTTCTTCTTCACAAAATATTTAATCACAGCTCTCACCTCAGTTTTCTCCATTCTGGCACATTGACACAACTTCACTCAGTTAAACCCCTGTAAAAAGAAAACTGCACGTTACTTAGACTTGCAATTCAGATTGAAAGCATATAAAGGATCACTAAACAATAACAAAATAAAAAATCAATCGTGACGTCATTCCTTCTATGTTAGGGTCGGAGCAACCTGATCGCCCCTCGTATACCTATGCTTGTACGTCGCAGTCTCTTAACTTAGAAATAATAGTTCATGTTTTTATTTAAGCCATTTCTGAGCGTAACTGCTACTACAATTGGTCTTATGTACCTTTATACTCAATCAATACTGTGGCGGTAGAAATTCTCTTTCCCGATTTTATACCAGATAATCCTCGAATGCAAATGGCGATTTAATTAACATTTACATTGTCTGGAGTGACTGGGAAAAAAGTTGAAGAAAAAACCTGCGACTTGTCTGATACTGGGTCCCGGGTTCGAATCCCGGACTGGGCATGGGTGCTCTTTGTGAGTGTCCCTTCATCAATTTCACATCTTTATGATTAGACAAATGTGGCAGATGCTAAGTAAAATAAACCAAATCAATCAATCAATCTGTGTAATACTGGTTGGTTACATTCCTTGATTGAAAGTAAAATTTTAATTCAAGGATATTTCGGGGGTTCAGGCATGATAGCCCTTCTCCATTACCATTAATGCGAGTATACTTTGAATGTGTTGTTAAAAAAAACTGTGGGCGTTCTTACATCCTCTAACTTTGTCTAATTTTAAATAAAAGCAAGCTAAGGTGTTATCAGGTACAGTAATTCAAAAATATATCCCCGAATGCGTAATGGCTGAAGCTCTAGTCTTAGTTAACACAAAAATCACGAAAAAAAAAAGGTAAAGTGTTCCCCTGTGCATAGCACCACGCCATGAAGGCGTATAGGGGGTGCGGGGGTAACGCCCCACACTTTCTTGATCCGGTCGTGAGTGGGGGTGATGTGATCAGCATCACGCCCCTGACCGCCTTTACCCCCCAGGGTTTCCCCCAGGTACCCATGTTATTCGACGCTGGGTAGGCGCCGGGGCCGCTTCCACCGTTAGAAAAGTTCCCGGATTTGAACCGGCCGGGGATCGAACCCGGGACCTTGAGCATGGTAGTCAGACGCGTTACCGACTGAGCCACCGCGGCCACACAAAAATCACGAAATGTTTCCATAAACTTTTAAACGCCAAGTACATAAATCCATGCACAGTCACAACCATTTATTTTAGAATATTTGTGAGAGATGAACAGAAAATCGAGGTCGGATTTTTTCCAGTACTGTCACTTGCACCCCCTCTGTTTTGGCACTCGATCATCGCCACTGGTTGGGGGAAACTGTATCTTTACCTTAGATGAATTAAGGGGGTGGGGTTATCGTACCACTTGAAGTACAAATTCATAATAAAATTTGTATTAACATAACAGTATTATCTTTTGACATCTAAAATTAATAATTAACGTTCAATAATGATAGTGGGAAGCTTTTTCCACTCAACCCCCCCCCAGAACTTTGATAATACGCTATTATTAGTTCTTCTGATTTTTTTAAGCAGATCTCCTGATTTTTCAGGGGACGATCTCCCGATTTTTGAAAATATGACCTGGCAACGCTGATACAGTACGAAAGGCATGTCGAGTTACACCTTGTATGGTGAGTGTACGGTGTTTACAATTGAAAAGGTTAAAATATTATTCCATACGTGTTTAGTAAACGTTGTAAAGTATGTATTTTATCAGCGCCATTCTTCTCTACCCAAAACCATTTAATACTAAGCGATATTCCTCTCGGTTAAATAGTTATCGTATTTTAAAAGTGTGAAGTGATACGTTGTTTACATCTCGCGCGGCCGCCATTATGGGAACGAAAGACTATCAAAACAAGTACCGTGTGAGGCGAAAACTAGCAAATGGGTAGCCAGTCCAGCGTCAACTGGAACATTCCTACTGGATATCCAGTCCCGTGTGATTCAGGCTTAAGTTCAGCGTCAACTAGGTCATTCCAACTAGAAATCCAGTTCCGTGTGATAGGAGCTTTACAGCATCCGTTTCAGGAGACCTGTCCTCTGGTCCTAGCTGACCGAAGCAAAAACAGCCTCTCCCTTCCAAGTCTCAGTTAAATTAGCCGCCTTGCCCCACTCTCATCTGGGCGTTTATATATGTTTGGTTGGCGTCTGTTGCCAACCGCCCTTCATTCAAAATTTCTAATCTTTAACAGCTAAACTGCCCGCCTTTTCCTCGAACGTTCGAATCACGAAGAAAGAACAGAGAGTTACATGGTATTTATACATGGAATAATACGAACCTAATTAACATATTAATAAATATTTCAATAAGGAAAAAAGACTGTTGCCCTGACATGGGGGCAGCGTAAAATGTTTTAAAACTTTTATTTGTTTAAAGCAGTTTTTTCAGTTCTTGTTTAAAACACTGTTTGAAACATTAAAAACATTTTTTAAACAAAAAAAGTTTTTTAAAACAAATTTTGTCAACCCTGATTCCGGCGCCATCTTCGGGGAAGGGCTGAACCACAGACTATTTACGTCCCATTGAATAAGATTGGAAACCTACATGTTGAAAGGGTAATTTTAATATAGTTGATTCCAGCGCCATCATCGGGAAATGGCTGAACTACAGATTATATACGTCCCATAGAATAAGATTAGAAATCTCCATGTTAAAAGAGGAATTTTAATATAGTTGCCGATACTTCACCGCCATGGCGAAACGGCAAACAGTACAACCGACACAGTCTACACGCGCGTCGAATGCGAACACAGAGTCCTTGACCACTCCAGCCGTAACTTCCTCTCAGGATGCCACCAGCTATGGAAATACCGTGAGTAGTGTTGCAGACAACAGACGACGACAACGTCCTAAGGCTAATGAAGAAAACGAAGAAGATGTGGGTTCCATACTCAAATCTCTACTGGATATGGTGAATAAAATGCACTTCGAGAAGATATTGAAGCACATTAATAGAGGACTCCAGCGAATGTCACGCGCTACAACCAGCATGAACTATGTCACGATTGTTCTGCAAACACTCATTGAAATGCAAAGTGATTGGCGCTTTTAATCGCAACGGACTTCTAAGTCAGATAAATCTGCTTGTCTTTAATGCAAATGGCATCGAAAAACAGACCTTATTGCTTCAACATTATTTATACTCACGGAATATAGATGTCGCTCTTATCAATGAGTCTCATCTTAAACCTCATATCACATGGACAGTTCCCAACTACAAAATATTCCGAGAAGATCGAATTGGTCGTCGTAAGGGAGGTCTGTTGATACTTGTTAAACGTGGCCTCACTGCTATCAATATTCCAGTTCCACCTTTAGCTTCGTTGGAAGTTTGGCGGTGAAGCTCCATGCACCAAAAGAGACCTAATTGTCATTTCAGCATATAAGCCTCCACAAGAAGTTCTGGCCACCAACGATTTCCTTGTACTAGAAACACTTGGCGATAGAATTGTACTGTGAGCGATTTGAACGCCAAACACGGTGACTGGCATTCTATCACCTCCAACGCAGCCGGAAACGCTTTGGCTGGTATAATGGATCAGCTGGCTTCTTCCATCTCTGCTCCTCACGAACCGACGCATTATCCACGCAATGGAATCGCCCCGATGTGCTAGATGTCATCCTGAACAAAGATGTCGGCCTCAGCACTGTGCCATTTGTAACTTGGGACCTCGATTCCGATTATCTCCCTGTCTCTGCTTCCATCGGATACGGTTTATATCAACATCAGTTCCGCATCTTACTAGAAGCTATTACTGATTGTATTCTCTTTACCGCTCGTGTCCACAATTCCGTTGACCTAACTAATCCGTTGTCATCATCTGCAGACATCGACAGGGGTGTTACTATCTTCACCAACGTCATCGCAGATTCCTGGCGCCAATCCACGACATTCACCAGAGATCCACTCTCTACTCAGGCTCCTCCAGTTTTGTACATTTTAACACGACTTGTGCGTTGGGCTCGCCGACGATGGCATCGCTCCAGATCGCCCATCCACCGGGGAGACTGTATATGCTCCTTCAGCGTCACCTTCATCAATACTTCCACCGTGAACGAATCCACCAATGGGATCGGAAACTTGGCCAATTGACAGAGCTTGATCCTACATTTTGGAAGATTGCTCGTAACTTAAATCAACGACAACAGCCTACTATGACGGCCATTAATAGCCCTGCAGCCCCAATTATGGATCCCCAGAGGCAGGCTGAGCTTCTAGCCGATCATTTTTACGATCGGTTTCAACCAAACAATGATCTCCATGACGCTGTTACAGAACAGATCGTCGATGCTGCTTTCCAACGTCTTCAACGCCAGCCTTCGTCGTTGGATGTTCCACCTGTCTCGCCTCGCGAGGTGGCAAATGCAACGCTGAAACTGAAATACAACTCTGCTGCCGGCTTAGACGGGATACCGCCAGCTGCACTGAAGCATCTGTCCCGTAAGGGTTACGTCTTTTTGGCGAAGTTATTTACAAACATCCTGAAGCTTGGTTACTTCCCACTTCAGTGGAAATTGGCGAAACTCATCGTACTACCAAAGCCTGGAAAGGATCCACAAAATGCCAACAATTACCGTCCCATCAGTTTGCTTTCTCATCTTAGCAAGCTTTTTGAACGAGTTATGCAACGACGACTTCATGAGATCATAGAAGCTAACCATTTGCTTCCAGATCACCAATTTGGTTTTTGCCGTTCCCATGGGACGAACGAACAACTTGTTCGCGTCGGTGACTATGTAGCGACTCGCCTTGATTGGAAGCGCCGAGCATTAGGATTATTCCTCGATGTACAAAAGGCGTTCGATCGAGTTTGGCATGCTGGACTCCTGTATAAACTGCGACGAATGAGGTTTCCACTCAGCTATAGAAAGGTCATAGCCAGCTTTCTGTCAAACCGAACTTTCATTACGTCCATAAATGGGCAGAAATCGACGCCAAGACTGGTGCGTGCTGGGGTACCTCAAGGATAGGTGATTTCTCCGATACTTTACTCCTTGTATACTGCAGATGTACCCACCCCAGATAAAGGGATAATTGCCACATACGCAGACGACACTGCACTATTCACAACCGGCAAACGTGTGCTTCAGTGTCAGAAACAAATGCAAACCTTCTTACCGATCTTTGAACGTTGGGCTCAGCGGTGGAAAATCAAGATAAATCCAGAAAAGAGTACTTCAGTAGTTTTTAGTCTATCCAATGCTAAAAAAGGGGGCCAGCTTGCAACTATTTCAGCGAGATGTACCCAGCGCTGAACATGTTAGAGACTTGGGGGTGTTGATTGATAAACGCCTTACCTTCGGACCACACATCAATGACCAGACTAAGAAGGCCAAACAGAGGATAGGATATATATACCCAATGTTCCGGTCCATGGCACTCACACTCGAGACACGCCTGCATTTATATAAAATGATGGCGCGGCCGATATTACTATACGCCAGTCCCACCTGGCAGCATGCAGCGAAGTCTCATTTAATTAAACTGCAAAGAGTCCAAAATCGAGCTGCCAGAGCAATTGGAAGGCATCCTCCTCTTATTCGCATAATCCTGATACATGAAGATCTGAATTTAGAGCTTCTTGATGTAGCACTACGACAAGCCAAAGTATCCTTTTGGAATAAAATAAGAGGACACACAAATCCATTAATTAGCATGCTGGGGTCGGAGAGGCTTCGTCATTTCCGCAATAAACTCCCGAGATTGGAGTAAATTTTTGATTGTTGTGTTATGTATGTGGTGATTGTAATTGTTTCGTTCACTTTGGGAACACAATATTTTAAACTTCGAGCGACAGTTGCCGGAGCTTGTTCTTGTTATTATGTATAAGAAGTTAATTGTTAAAGATGTTGTCTACAGAATATAACAGATTGGAGTCAAATATAAGTATGACACTCCATATCGATTATGATATATTACCGCACCGCAACGCACCGCACCGCTTTACGTCAACATGCAATCCGAGGTGGTCCAGTCCCCGGAGATGAAGGTGGAATCCTAACGGTGCCACACGAAGCCTTGATCGTGACCTTGACGTGGTCTGACAAAGTGGAGCCTTGGCCACTGATAATCTTACCTGGCAATTTTTTGTATATAGAGGTCCTTGTGACCGACAGACGCGGTGGAGCCTAGACCACCAAGAATAATCCTCCTAGGCAACCATATATGTCATCTATTAGACTAAGGGCCTCCCCGATGGCGCAGTGGTAGCGTCGCCGACTTGTAATCAAGGGGTCCCGGGTTCGATACCCGGTGGAGGCACAAGTGGTTCGGATCCCACTTTAAACTGTAGGCCCAGTCCCGATTAGCTTTACTGTGCATAAAGTGTACTTAAAACTACAATTCAATCAATTCAATTCAATAAAACTGTTAGACTACACGCTACCCTGAAGACGGAGGCAGATTCAGCCTCCGAATCGTAGGTAATTATCTTCAAAAAATAAGAGTGGTTAAAAGTCCAAAAACTAGAATGACTATTTGTATTTGTAGAATCATTGTTAATTCCATCCAATAATTATATTATTCGTTAGATTTTTATTTGTTGTTTCAAACTCCGTGGCGGAGTGATTAGTGCAGCGCACCACAACGCCAGAGATCCCTGGTTCGAATGCCGGCAAGGGCATGGATGTTCTTTGTGAGTGTCGTATCATCAATCGTCTTTATCTTCATGATTAGCCGAAGGTGGCAGAAAAGCGAAGTAGCCTAATATAAAACAATATAGGAGGGGGAAGTCGGGCGATCACATATTACTCTTATGCTAATTGATAATTTACTTTTAGTTATCTTCAGAAACAGTGTCGAATTTATGCAAATACAGAGGAGGAGGAGGAAGGGGGCTTTCTTTCTGCACATTTTAATGTTTTCTTTAAAGTGTATTCACACCAAATTACACAAATATTCGAAACGAATGACAAGCCAATCATCACTATCAATATCACTGGACATTTTATCTAAAAGAAAGTTGCAATAATAATGTAACACGGCCACCATTACCCCTCAACTGAAATAATTGGGGAGCAGTTTGAGTGGGAGAACCTTGAGCGATGGTGGTCGAGGGGCCTGTGCGACAGCTGGTTCATTCATTATACCCTGACATTTTTATGGCTTGACCTTGGTCCTTGTGTCTCACCGTGTTCTTACCCTGCTGGAAGCGAACCAGCGTAAAAGAAAGCCCTTGCCATTGGTAACAGCCTTGCTGGGATACAAGAGATCTGACCAATAAGGACGCTTGGAACCCACGTGAATGTCACCAATAGAGCTCCCCCCTATTTACTGCGAGCAGCAAAAGAAGACGGCCGCGCCATCTGTTGACCACCGACGGAACTGCAATTTCCAAGCGCAGCGAGGTTTAAATAGGTTAACCTTCTATACCCTAACTATTCTATGGTTTTACGTAGAACGTAAACTCTTTCTTTTAATTGTTACTTCTCCTACGCCTCTACAAACTTTAGGTTGTCGGACTTGGATCACCTCCTATTCATGGTTGATTTTTTTAAAAAAATACAATTACAATCAATATGCAAAATCACAACACTCTACCACCGCACAGACTCTATAGATCGTGTTAAAAATGTAAACATAAACATTAGTGAGGTCTTTCCCGGTCCCCCCGGAACTTCCGGTTTAGGCCAGTCCCCGTTGTTGCCAGTGCAGATTCACCGGCATACAAAGTAAGAAATGAGCGCTTGTTTTCATCAGTTGTGCGACGATAGTCAAGAAAGGTATTTCTTACAGTTCTATTATGAAGGAGTGGACGTCTAGAATCCGTCGGATGATCAACTGCAGAGCAGATTATTAAAATATGACGTGTCTTTGTGGCCGCCAGTTGTGTATCTCATGTACACACACGACGAACTCAAAACGTACGAAAGTTTAGATATATTCAATTATTTTGTAAATGAAAAAATGAGGGAAAGATAATTCTATAAAACTAGTGATATTATTATATTATAAAGTATGCTTAAGTTAATCTTTGCCAACAAATCTGCAGAATGATGAAATGACACATAACAAATGCTAGTAAATATATGTGCTTTCAACGTCGCCTTTCCGTCTGAGGGATTTAGAAAGAAAGCTATGATATGGCATGCCACTTTTACGTGCACGAATTTACTTCAAACAACAAGGGAGTTTTCAGACTGAAGCGACAAGCGAAATCGGGATTTCGCACAGAAGCATTCGATCTAAAGCAAACCATTCACCAGTCACGCTTGCGCAAATAACAGGCCGGGGCAACACAATGCACGGTATTGATAAAACGGCCCATTCCGAGCGACAAGCGACACCTGCAATTTGTCGTGTCGCTTAATTTGGAAGGTGTTTTTTATTTTTGAATGTTGGTTTCCAAGAGACACGTATCGCTGCAGTCTGAAAGCTTTCTTTGGAACCAATTCACCACGAGAAAATGCACGTGTCGCTTGGACTGGACTATTGTTTTCTCAGTATCATGCATCGTGTCGCCTCAGTCTGTTGTACTCGTGTGCAAGATGAATTGTTTCCTTTGGAGTTAAGGGGCTGTTGCTTGTCGCTTCGGTGTGTAATCTCCGTGCCACTAAAAAGTTAATCCTCAGTGATCAATGAAATTTTTCGAACCGAAGCGACACGACAAGCTGCACGTGTCGCTCAGATTTTCAATGGCGTGTATTGTGCCGCCTGAGACTTGATTTCCCATGAGCGGTAAATGCTTATTTATAGACTAAATGTGTCGCTTGTCACTTCGGTACGAACCACTGCTGTCGCTTGTCGCTTCGGTTTGAAACCTCACTAAGAGGCGTGCTTTTCACCACAACACAATACGCAGATAAACGATCAACATGTTTGTAACAAAATGCAAGTCGTACAAATCCTTTCCGGGTACCAGTCCTTTCTTTGTTCTGCTTGTATTAACAGGTATCGTCTCTCTACGTCCTTCGGAAACCTACGAAGTGATACTTGACTCAATAAATTTGTTCCCGATCGAACTGTACAACTATATGCTACACAGCTGACACCCTATTTCCTTGTAAAAGAATCTCCACTTTGCCCTTTCATATTAACGTCCATAGCACCGTAAGCGTAACCGGATGTTCGAGGGGGACCAGTAGAATACCTGTAATATTTACAAATAGTACCAGGAATGTACGTATTCTACAACTCTTTCATTTACACAATATTTAGTTTCTAATTTGGATAAGTAGCTTCATCCGGCCGACCAGTCTGTTTACATTTTGAAATTGTGTCGTCTGATTCTTGTCATTAGAATATTATTTTGGGGATGCGATAAGTGTTGCCTAATACGTATCAAAGCTTTTTTCAAAAAGTGATAAAGAAGTATCGCCAAACGCGAACCAAATTCCGTTCATTTCATCTCTGTGGTACAGGCTTGCATTCAGTATCGAAATCGAACTTTCTGATTGTAATTGTGTATCATTTGTTGTTTAAAATAAAAACTCAGGAATTTTAATGAAATGGTAATAATATTATATACTGTTCTGTAAGGGCCACGTGTATAACTTATTCTGTGATGTTATGCTTCTACAATAACTTATTTTTTAATTCCTCTCGTATTTTCTTGCTTGAATGGTTTAGGTGGACCAGGTTTGGTTCTCTTACTTTTATAATTATACACACGCGCGGAAATAATCAGATAATTAAACCTAATGATCCTATCCTACTTATGTTATGATTCTGGTAATTATTTGAAAATAGTCGCAGCCTTTTCTATTTGTATGTAGCTAATGCTTAAGGATCAACCTCGTTTTTGTGCAATTTTCACCTAAACTCATGACTCCTCACAATGTGGGAATTATTTTATAAAACAGTCACGTTCTCTTGTAAGATTTTGTTTTGCATTGCTTGTTAGGTTCTATGTCTCAAAAAATAATCATCTATACCATGTGATATCACTGCTCTCTCTAAAAAGTGGTAATAATAATCAATAATCATCATTTTTAATTTGTGTTAAGCTCTGTGGTTAGTTGAGTGATTTAACTTGCAAAAATTGACAATGTGTGAAATATAATAGCATCTGTACTAAATAAAGGTACCAGTTTCATAGATCCGAGACACATTAAAATCAGATATTTTGTGTTTTGCATGGTTCGTACTTACCAATTGTGTATTGTGGAACATAGTTCAAGGTGCCAATATGCTTTTTACACGAAAACAAACACTTTTTCTACTAATTTATCTAAGTGCTACTGAACGCACGTAACGGTGCTATATCGTTTACTTTATGAATGATACCGTTTTTTTTGTTTTCGAATATCAGTGTTTTCCAACCTTCACCGAAAAATACCTACTATTGTGTTCGTCAGGTGTGCAAATTGTACATTATGCACTGGTAGCTGACGGACAGACCCACGAACCATTCCGATAAGGTTAGGTTTGGTTAGGTTAGGCAAGAATAGTTAAAAAAAGGGTGGGTTGGAAACACTGACATGATTTCCCGGTCAAATAGATACCATGATGAAAGAAAATACCTCTACTAACGTTGGAAACCTTAGAGAAACTCATTTCCATAAGTAGTTTCTTCTGTAAAAATGAAGAACTGTGTCTCCGATGTATGAAACTGTTACCATAACAAGAGAATGATAAGGTGCTTTCAGTACTGCAAACTGAGGGAATAACTTTGCAGTTCGGAGAAACCTTTCTGTGGGAAAAAAACAACACTTCAGAGTGTGATCATTTCCACAATTTATCTATTTTGATGAACATTTTTGTGTTCAGTAACATGCATGTATCATGATACACGCAGTACAGTAGTTACTGATATAACAGATTAATCAAGTCCAGTGAGATGTATGAAAGTAAGTAGTCTCTGCTGCACACTGTACTTCATTAAATACTAGTTGCTCATGTTATAAAACTATGCGTAATAACTACAGAAAGGAGGTATGGAGTAGCAAGGTCCAATATGAATTTTTCATTTTTGTAATGGTGCTCGTATGTCCTTAGGAAAAAGCAGCCAAAGTTGATAATTAAGTCATGCATTTCTTAAAGTGAGTACATTAAGTACATTATTTTTGTTTGTTTGCCATAGCGTCGGTCAACTTTATTTTTTCAAAGTGTACTCTCATTTATGTGGTGAGCATTCTAGCATGTTGGCTACTGAAATGTTAGTGTCACCAGGGAAACTATGTTACCCATTGGGCAATTCCCAGTACATAGTATTTGAAGATGAAAATGCAAGAAAATGAATCCTACTGTACGGCACTGTAGAGCATTTATTTAATTTCTAGGAATTATCCACCTGTGTGCGTGTTTTATGCACACATCAAGATAGAAGAGATACAAATGCAAAGTCCGGTATGGGACTTGGACGTGGGAAGTGTAATAAATATGGCACTTCTCTGTTTAAGTCTCGTATCAGCTGGCACAAAGTTCATCATGGAGGGAAATAAATCAACATTTCTTCATTCATGTTCAGCTATTTAGTAAATGATGAGTATTTGGTTTTTAAATAAGCTGTTTTATGTAAGAGATATTGTAGATATCATTTTATATATATATATATGTGTGTGTGTAGATATTATTTTTGTTAATATTTTCTGTTTTTTTAAAGTAGAAATATTAATTTTCAATATTAGGGGTTTTCATTCTTTCAGTTGCTTTAAATGCTGAAAGAAGGAACAACTATTAATTTTCCAAAGTATATTTTCATACTTTTCTTTCAGTGTAAAAAGCATATATGTATAGTAGGTGCTGCTGCACTTGCTACAATAAGGTATGAAATTTCACTTCAACTTAATGGTCAGTGTCATGACAGTAAATTTGTGTTAAGAGGCTGAACCTTTTCGTAGCATTCAACCTAGTACTTTTTATTGATTTGATTTTTGAGAAAACTTCCGAGCATTCTCTTGGTAATTATTATATTGTTTCTGTGCAGACTAACCTATTTCTAATCAGTGCCATAAGCATGGGCGTCCACAGGATTTTTTCCAGGGAGGGGCAAGTAAGGCAATTTTTTTTTCCAGGGGGCAAAGGAGTCATATTTTCCCCCATAATAGTGATGTCCCTTCAAAAAACACTGCTTCAGTCTGAAATTATCATGTTCTTCAACGCCCTTATAATAATTAACATAAATTACTGACTGAAATAAAATTATGTGTGAAATATATACCTTTTGTCAGACATTCATTATCCAGGGGGAAGGGCGTGCCCCGCCCCCCTTTCGGACGTCCATGGCCATAAGGTATGTGAACTGATCCCTGACAGTATTGAAATTTTTATTATCGAATGGAGCGTAGTTGCTGTAGGCAGTTATTTTTTTCGTTTTAATATGTGGTAATCAAAATGTTTTATTGATCGGTGTAATATCTTGCAATACAATCCTGTATAGCGGAAGGATCAGTCAGGATTTTTTTTTTTGCAAATATGGATTAGCATGACATAAATCGTTCTGAATTATTGTATACTTATTTCATTCCATTTCTCCACCCAAGAAAAAAAAGTCACCTATTTTAAGACTGTCATTTTCGTATGATGAAGAATGTTTTTAAAAATGCCTTTAGAGGAAATTATATATTTCCGCTTAAAGTAAGAGTGCAATTTCAGGAAGTTTTGGTAATAGTACGTTTTCCATATAATTTTCGTATACTTTTATTTTTGTGATAGAAATCAATTTTAATGCGAAAAGTTTGTACTTAAACGAAAACATTGCATATAATTAATTTCCGCCACTTCTAACTACGTTTAGTCAATTTGCGCGTATAATTTATTAATTAATTATATTATATATTTATATTATTTATTATTTATATTATATTAATTTATTATACGCGCAAATCGGCTGAACGCGGTTAGAAAGTATCGGAACGCTAATGGTACGGAACACGATAGTGTTTTGTCGTTTCGAGGAATCCGCGAGTCCTTGCGCATAGCGTTCGTCTTCTGTTTTTTCCCCGACGGTGCTGCCGTCGGTGGTCGCGAGGAAACGACCTTCCAGTGCCGCCGTACTGTCAACCATTTTTAACCCGCAGCTGTAACATCTTGTAGTAGTATGTCTATGGTCCTGACTACTGGAGCGAGTAATGGCCCCAGTGCTCTTCCCAGTTGTTTACACGAGGAGAGTAGCTCGCCTTGCTCTACTCGCTCCAGCTACTCTCCCGTCTACTCGACCAATGAAAACCAGGCTATTTGTAACATCATCTGCTGCCACGCGCGTGTCAGCAGACTCGGCCTTTTTCTTTTCTTGCTTGTTCTGCAGGCACTTATGTCATGATTAGAGCCCGGAAGTTCAGACATTTATTTTCGTTAAAATAGGCAGGCAAAAAGGCATTTATAATGTGGAAAATAGGCACTAAAAATGAAAAAAAAAAGTAAAAATAAACCGAAAAAAGGCACATTTGGAAGTGGCTTACTTTCATCTATAATTTCTGGCAACATGTTAAAATCTACATTGGGAAGAGCATTTCAATTTTCTCCGTCTTGATTGCACATAACTACAAGGTGTTTTTTTTAAATTCTCAACATTCATTGATAGTCGTCTGTCAGAGACAATGTTTTTCATAATAGAAAATGATCTTTCTACTTCCCCAGACGTTATTGGAGCATACATAAAACAAGCTAATGTAGCTGGACTCATTTCGGTAACAGCATTTTCAACTTTTAGAATATCACAATTTTTTTTTCAATTGTTTCAAGTCCTCATTTGCAATCACTACCCGTTTGCACTTTTCCGCAACAGCTGACCCCTTTTCTCCTGGCACTTCCATCATCTGCTGCATAGATTCCTCGAAGATTTTCATGGATGCTATAATTGTAATTGTCTCTGGCAATGTGCAAAAATAAACTTGAATAGCACAGGAGTTTTTTTCACTTCACGAATTGGAGCCGCTTCAATTTCTGGAAGAGCATCGATCACCTTACTGATTTTTTCAAGATTGTTAGCATAATATATAGCTGCTGATATCCAGGTTCCCCATCTGGTCAAGACTGGTCGCAGAGGTAAACTAAGCTCAGATGCAACTTCCTTAAATTTTCGGGTTCGAGAGGGAGATTTCAGAAATATCTTCTTTGTGTTCGAAATCAACCTGTCCACTTCAGCAGTCAATCATGCACAAGGAAATGTTAAACGAAAGGCAATATCCTAACTGAGCATGAAATACACTTTTCTCCTTCAGCAATGTTGAAACATGCATGAGTTCAATATTACTTAAATAAGGCGAAAATTATTCACATAATAAACGGAAGAAAAATAAGTGCCAAACAACGTTTTTTGGGAGATAAATAATTTATATACACATTTTTTTTTTAAAAAAAATGGTCAAATTTCATTGAAAAAGGCAAAAAAAATGCATTATAATTAAAAATAAGCAGTGGTGTCCCAAATAGGCAAAATGAAAAGGCTTCTAAAACATTCGAAACAACATAAGAAACGTATATCCGGAAAAATTTTATGAATATATGCAGTAGATAAAAAGAGGCATTTTGCTAAACTTCCGGGCTCTAGTCATGATAGACTGACCGGAAACCATTGCCGGATTTCCTCCACTATATAGTTCTTATTCTAACTCGTTAATTTCAACCAATGAGAAGCAAGCTTCCTCTCACCCGCAGGTTTTCAAAGATGGTTGAAGGATCAGGATAGATGTGTACAGTGTTTATGTTGCAAAGTTCTGCGATTGTATAATTGAACATTTGAATCTGGATTTATGTAAGTTCAGTAATATGCCCATCGGCTATTATCGTTAATAGCTGTGGAGTAATATTTTATTATCATCATTATCACATTAGTACCCATTATGTCCGATTTATCCATTCCAATCCATTTGTCGCAAGTTTAGTTGATAGATATTCACAAGAAATTACAATTGTGTACCTTTGCTGGCTGGTGTAGACAACTATTAGAGAAACATAATATTGACTCAAAGCAAAAACAATATGTAAAATTCTAATTAATACTAGTATGATATGAGAAATGCAATTCCTTTTTTCAGATCCCTTTGATACTTCAAATTCTCTTTTTATTTAGCTCTTAATACAACTCTACTCCTTTTAAAAATATGAGATATAAAGTAAAGGATTCGTAACAATATAATTAATGTATTCATTATATTATCACGAATTCTTTACCTTATAAGGTAACTCATAATTGTACTACTTTAGGTCCACTTGCTGAGATGTCTAACCTATGGCAATGTATTCTCAGCAATTTTCGAATTTTGGTACCAGTTTCATAGATCGGAGACACATTAAAATCGGATATTTTGTGTTTTGCGTGGTTCGTACTTACCAATTGTGTATTGCGGAACATAGTTCAAGGTGCCATTATGCTTTTTACACAAAACAAACACTCTTTCTACTGAAAAAACGCATTTATCTAAGTGCTACCGAACGCACGTAACGGTGCGATATCTCTTACTTTGTGAATATCACTTCTTTTGTTTTCGAATATCAGTGTTTTCCAACCTCCTTCACCGAAAAATACCTACTATCATGTTTTGTCACGTGTGCAAATTGTACATTATGCACGGGTAGCTGAGGGATAGCCCCACGAACCATTCCGATAAGGTTAGGTTAGGCAAGTATAGTTAAAAAAAAAAGGGTTGGAAACACTGACATGATTTCCTGGTCAAATAGATACCATGATGAAAGAAAATACCTCGACTAACGTTGGAAACTTTAGAGAAATTCATTTCCGTAAGTAGTTTCTTCTGTAAAAATGAAGAAATGTGTGTCCGATGTATGAAACTGTTACCCGAATTTTTAAATTCATGGAGAAACTAAGAAATCTAAGCCCAAGAAAAACAGCAAACTGGGGAAAATGTTAGTAGTAACCCAAGTAACCAAAGGTGGTTGGGCCAACCATACTGAAAATGGTTTGCCAAATGTAAGAACATGGCGTTGGATATTGGTGATTTTGGCAGTGGTTTTTATGTTAGGTCAATATACTGAAAACTAAATTATATACAGGTTTGTGTTGTGATATATATAAACAAGGTGGACTTATTTAGTAACTAAATGATTTATTTAAAAATGTACATAAGGATTTTGGAGATATCAGAATCAATTTTGGTGAAAGTTCATTAATCTTATGAACATTTAATGGTGTTTATTAGACTCTAAGAAAGGAAACAAAAAAATATATATAATAATGGAGTGAAGCTCATACGACAGGAAATGTAAAGGTACTTAAACTATCCTAACTACCGCAGGTTGCATCATCTCCATCCTACATGCTGCAACCTGTGTTAATGAAGACAGTGGTCAATCGAAATTAATCAGACAGTTACAAAAATACTGACTGACTGACTCTCTAGCCTTCTTAAACCCGAAGGTTCATGGCTGCAGCAACACAGGCCTTCCATCTGTCCCTATCCTGAGCAAGATCTATATACTCTTTTCCATCCCTACCGATTTCCTTTAGGTCCATCTCAACGTTATCCCTCCATCTTCGTCTTGGCCTTCCTACAGATCTCTTACCATCAGGTTTCCCAAGAAGAATCCTGTAAATTCTTCATGATTTAATCATTCTAATAATATCTGGACATGAATACAAATTATGTACTTTTAAATTATGTAACCTTCTCCACTCACCTGTCTCCTCATCCCTTTTAGGTCCAAATATTTTCCTAAGAATCTTATTTTCAAATACTCTCAATTTATGTTCCTCTTTCAATGTAAGGGACCAAGTTTCGCATCCATATAATAATACAGGCAAAATTACTGTTTTGTATATTTTAACTTTTAGTTTCTTAGATATTAAACGAGAAGACAAAAGTTTATGAAGAGAAAAGTAACATGCATTTCCTGAATTAAGCCTGCATTTTATTTCCTCTTTAATATCATTTTCATTTGTTAGTATTACTCCTAAGTACTTGAATTTGGAGACTGGTTCAGACGAGTTGTTATCACTAGATTATTGCCTAACACTTGGTTTCGTCCTGTAAGCATATACAAGGTGTGGCTATTAATTTCCAGGACTGCTCTAATAACACCAGAACAGATGATGTGAAAAACTTACCCTTTTAATATGTTTCGAAGTAATCCCCACCTGCCGTAATACACTTCTGTGCTCGGCTGTATAAGTTGCAGAAACAACTTTTAAAGTCCTCTTTTGGAAGGCTCTTCAATGTCGACGTCACGTGCTTCTTGATGTCTTCAACATCCACAAACTGTGTTCCTTTCAGCACAGTTTTGAGTTTTGGGAACAAAAAGAAGTCTGTGGGGGTCCAAGTCAGGAGAGTAAGGCGGATGATGCAGCTCTACGACTTCATGCTTGGCCAAAAACCGCTTCACTGGCAACGCAATGTGGAGGCGGGCGTTGTCGTGCAACAGACGCCAACTCCCATTCTGTCGAAAACGGGGACGTACTCTGCGAATTCTTTGTCGGAGTCGGGCAAGAACTTCTGCGTAATACTGTCCTGTAACAGTTGTGCCAGGTGGAACAAATTCATGAAGCAGAATTTGATGTTCACCCTTTGCTCCATTTCTGCACTTCCACAACACCACTTTACCACTTTGACAACAACACTTCACCAGATACGTTTCGACGCGTCTTTCCCAGCCAAGCTCTTGTCTCCAACTGGCGCGTGCTTCAGGGTGCATGTGCAGATGTACTACCTACCGGATAACAGCAGCGCCCCTCTGGGGTGAGTGATCGGTTTCGTGCTGTGACGTCAGTCCTGGATATTAATAGCCACACCTTGTATTTAGTTTTCTCTTTGCTAACTTCCAAACCTATCTCTTTAGCTGCTTTGAAAAATATTTTAGCATTATTCTTAATTGTATTTATATCATCCCCTAATAAGTTTACATCATCTGCATATGCTAACAACTGAGTCGCACCATTTAATTTTAGTCCTTCTTTAGTTTCTTTTACCTTCCTAACAGCATATTCTGAAGCAAAATTAAAGAGCAATGGAGATAATGCATCTCCTTGTTTTAACCCATCATGAATTGTAAATTTGTCACACACATTAATACCCACATGAATTTTACTTTCTGTTTCACTGGTGCATACTTTTATTTATGCATATTTAACAAGCTTCTTAGGTATTCCTAACTCTACTAATATATATTATATAATTTATCTCTTTTGACTGAATCATATGCTTTTTTGAAATCAATGAATAGCTGATGGACACTTTGATTATATTCCCATTTTTTCTCAAGTGTGTGTCTGATGAGAAAAATTTGATCTGTAGTTGATCTGTTACGTTTAAATCTACATTGATAATCACCTATAATTTCATTAGCATATGGGGTTAGTCTTGTTAAAAAAAATGTTAGATAATATTTTATATGTTGTTGAGAGTAGAGAAATTCCACGGTAATTATTGCAGTTCATTTTTTCACCTTTTTTAAGCACAGGAACAATTATGAATTCTTTCCACTGTTGAGGGATTTCTTCTTTATTCCGTATTAAACAAATTAATTTAAATATGAACCTTTACCTACACAATGCTTTAACTGTGTTTTTTGCACCCAACCATGAATAGAACTGTAATGTTATAACTATTGCATGAATTAAACTTTAATATATACACTAGACTCTCGCTAATCCGGCCCTCAATAGTCTGCCCTCTCAGTAGTCCGGCCCACATCCGGCCTGTAGTCACTCAAGCAGAAATGATGCACACAACAATGAATTATCGTGTTCAACAATGTTGTTAGTTAAAAATGTTAAACAATGCTAAACATACGTAAAGGAAAACATGTTTAAACTACATGGTAGTACGTAATTTCCGAAGCTGTCAATAACCTGGCACTTCCGCGAATCCGGCACCCATATGTGCAAGGAATGGCCGGATTAGCAAGAGTCTAGTGTAGTTATCATCAACCAAATCAATTTGTGATTGTACTGTATCCTTGTTGAATACTTGATACAGCATTTCTCAATTCAGTTTCTTGGTTTTTGTTAGAGGTTAGAGGCACAATGTATGGAAAGTGTCTGAGAAAGGCTGTTTATCAAATGTCAGGGATTATATTGATTTATATTCTGTTTTTAATTGCAGGACTAACATTTGCCAGTCTTGTGAAGAAGATATTGCAATTTGTTGATGTGTGCAGAGATAGTTACTGAAAAAAAATGTCTGAGAAGTTTTCAGTAGGGGCAATGAAAATGACTCCAAGTAAAATCCATGCAAAGCTTAAAAGCAAGGAAAATAAGTCTCCTAATCCAAGGTGAGTAGGATCAGTGCTACTGATATTTTAAGTTTTGATTTTAGTTGTATAACTAAAAAATTGTAACTGTAGGGTATTCAACCAACAGTCAATTCAAGCAAAGTGCAAGTTAAATGGACCATGTGTAAGGGAGATTTCATAATGAAGCAACACATGACACATGTCACTTGGGAACAAAAGAAGGAAATATCAAATTTTTACACCATAGTGATGTGACACATGTTGCTTGTAACTTTGGTTTGAAACCTTCCATAAATTATTCATAAAGGCCAGAATATCACAAGCTTATTGATTGGTCTCCAGGTAAAAATTCATCATTCAAAATTGGATCATATAAGGAAATATTGGCATCCACAAAATATATTACCAAATCTTTGAAGTCACTATATCTGTACAATATAAAGACCTACGAAAGTTAGAAGAAAATGTAATTTTAAACGTCTGTATCTTTTATCTTATAATATTTTGATTTTTCATTATGCACTCATTAATTTATTATTGCATCTGCAGTTATGTGTCATGCAAGGGGTTAATTCCATGGTCACTTACGTTACATTCAGAGAAGATAAAATTATTTGAAATGTGATTTCACAATAATTTACTACTTTTACCACAGTTTAAAAATTTCCTTAGCTTAATTAAAATTATAATTCAACTTTCTCACTCAAATTTGATCAATGTTATTCATTGTATAATGAAAAAAAAAATGAAATAAAACGGTCACTTACATTACACAAAATGTGACGGTAATATGTTCTGTTTTTACGATTTGAAAAATATAACTTTGTGTCAACTTAGATACAGTGTCTTGGAACTCAAAACCATTTTGAGGTATTAAAAATACTCCTGTGTAAAGGGAAAAATAAAATAATAGTCACTTACGTTACAGTAAATGGTCACTTACGTTACTAGTCTGAATTAGGAAGAGGATATTAGTGTGTGAGTAATAAACTTAAGTGATCGTGGAATTACCCCAGGGTAATTCCATACGAAAAGGGACAAAATAAACAATTTTTGAAAATACTTCTAGTGAAATGTTATCTGTATGGGTAAATAGTATACTTTCTATAGTTGTTTGGCAACAGTGTAAAATTACCCAGCATTCCCTACTTTCCAGATGGCATCTATGAAAAGTTCTCTGTAAAATGACTGCTGGTTTCCAAGAGAATTTCTTTATCAGGTAATGTTTTTTCATTTGAATACATAATTATATTTAGTACTTAGGCTTTACCAAGTTAATTGATGGCTAATTTGCTTCAAAATTTAGAGATGTGCTAAATATAATATTTATTGGAAGTTATCTAATTTAGCAGGTTTTTGTAGGACATCATGTATGATTTGGTTAAATGGCTGCTAAACCTAGTCACGGAGCAACTAGTGGTGTATTTTGGCTGCTTATTCCAGTGGTTCTCAATCTTTGAGAGATCACAGCCCAGCAAATTTATTTCTTACAAGTTGATGCCCTGAACCCAAAAATTTCACTCATGAATACATTTCTGATCTTTAAAGTGTATATGAAAATTAATATGCACCCTTAATTAATATTAATATATCAACTATGGCATAATCATAGTTCAATTATGTATAGACTTGCTGTCAAATATAAAATTACATTTAAATTAGTTGTCAACTCCTTAGTGCAATGAACCTTTCGCAGCCCTGTGGTTGAAAAACACTGGCTCTAAAACTAAAGCAGAAGCTAATAAGACTCCGACCCTTTCTTATTACAAGGCAACATCATTACTTTATTCAACTCCAGAAGCCCATTCATGACTATAAAAGGAACCTTCTATTAAAACAATTTCATGATAATCTACTAAAGTAAAAGTGTGACCTTATTTTTTTAATATTAATTAAACTAAACCCTGTGTAGATGGCTCATTATATCATTTTAAACAGCAATTTATTTGCACAACAATAGTCACTTAAGTTGCAAAAGTACTGGTCACTTATGTTACGCAAGTTCAGCTTACTGTTACTAGATATTAGTTGCTTGCAGTAAGCTGCTATTTTTTTTCAGCACTCACTTAGAGCCTATTAAGAGATAATAAATTTTTAGCTAAATATTTTCATTGCTATTATCAGGACAAAAACTTATACATTTTTGGTCACTTACGTTACAAGCTAGTCTACCTACAAAAACCTGCTAAATTAGATAACTTCCAATAAATATTATATTTAGCACATCACTAAATTTTGAAGCAAATTAGCCATCAATTAACTTGGTAAAGCCTAAATACTAAATATCATTATGTATTCTAATGAAAAAAAACATTACCTGATAAAGAAATTCTCTTGGAAACCTGCGGTCACTTTACAGGGAACTTTTCATAGCTGCCATCTGAAAAGTAGGGAATGCTGGGTAATTTTATACTGTTGCCAAACAACTATAGATAGTATATTATTTATCCATACAGATAACATTTCACTAGATGTATTTTCAAAAATTGTTTATTTTGTCCCTTTTTGTATGGAACTACCCAAAGCCAGAACCTTGATTATAAACTTATTGTGGAATTTTGGAAACAATATCTTGGTAATTAAATCTCAGAAAATCAGATGAAATGTATAACTTACAATGCTTTCCATATTCCCCCAAAGAAGCCTCATGAATAAGAATTATTAAGTTGAGAATATCTCTGAGAATGCTTTATTAGGTGTATTATATACTGTATATTACCTAGTCTAACCATAAATACTGTCGCTAACTTGGACTGTACATCCAGTAGTCAAGGTGGTAATCCACGCTTGTGCTGAAGCACACTACTGACTATTATGTGTTCAACTGTGAAAGAGAAAACATGTATCTTCTTGTGGCCCATGGAGTGGGGTGAATATGAAAACAGAGTAGTCATAATTGCTCTGCATTAAGTTGGAAACTCACCCTCTGAGATTTTCAGGTCCTAAAAACCCTGAGGGTCAGCAAAAGATTTGTGGGTATTGGACAATCCAGAGATTCATTGAGATTAGAAGTGTTAAAGGTTGCCCGACAGTTGCTCAACATAGCACTGTATGAACAGTGGTGACTGTTAAAGCAGTTGTGGCTCCCATCTGGAGGCAAGTGATAAGGGGTACGGGAGCTGAACGTTTCAGTGATCAATGTCAAGGGTTACTGAAGACCTTGGACTTAGAGCTTACTGGTAGAGTACTGGACATTTTCTGATGTCACAACTGAGGAAGCAGAAGGGACTGAAATCGAGATAGCTCCTACTGCGGTATGATGTCAGTGGGCATCATAGGATTCTCTTCACTGATGAGAAAGTGGTCACAACTGAATCGAGTGTTAACTGTGAAAATGGCAGGGTATATGCTTCAAACTTTTGAGAAGTTTGTGAGAGAGTTCTCAAAGTTCAGAGAGGCCACCACCCCCTCCTCAGCCATGGTTTGGTGGGAGGTATGGTTGAGCCTTCAGGACGTGGAAAGTGTCTTGGACCTTGTTATGATGCCATTGAACCAAACTACATTTAACAATGAACTCCGGAGCTTCCAGCAAGATTCTGCCAAAGCTCATGAAGCTAGGATGATGTAACAATGGCTGGAGGCCAATGTACCCGATTTCATCTCCACTGTTGGTTGGCCATCTATTAGCTCTGCAGTAGATGACTGCCAGAGACTTAGAGCCTGTGTGAGGGCAAAAGGTGGACATTTTGAAAATTGATTGCTGCCATTTGTGTGTAATATATGCAAGTGTAACATACTAAAAGGAAATTTAAAACTCTCAAAACATTTTCAACTTATTCACAAAACAGTGTGTGACAATATAGGTACATATACTAGGTAGTCTAGGTACAGTGCAACCCTTTTTACATTTTCCTGCATTATATTTTCAATCTTGATGGTACCAATATAGCAAAATGTTATAAAATCTTCCTCAATTTTACATTTTCCCGCATTTTAAGTTTTTCAGCTTGGTTCCCTGAAAAACGTAAAATCGAGGTTCCATTGTATATATTTTTTAAAAATAATTTTGAATGTGGCATTCTCTGTTGTAGAGTGATTTGTATGGTAAGTTTTGAAATCAGAGGTCTTAGGTTTGAATCCTGTTAAGACATTGTATTTCATTTACCATTCATCCTCATTGCCGTGATTGCTAAGAACAGTGGTTCTCAAACTGTGGTATGCGTACCTCCAGGGGTTCATGAACAACTTGAAGGGGGTACACGATCAACTCAGAAGGTTTTGTAATTCAGCATTATGTAGACTGGAATAAGTGCATTGGATTTTGCTCTGATGGTGCAAGATCTATGACATGAAAGCATACTGGCACTTTCTCCCATGTCAATAAGGTTGCTCCACAGGCACAATTTGTCCACTGTAGTCTTCACAGGGAGGCTCTAGTTGCTAGAAAATGTCCAAATGGTATGAAAACTATTAACAGAAGCAGTGAAGACAGTTAATTTCATAAAATCAAAAGCAAGAAATTCCAGATTATTTGCAATCAATGTGAAGAAATGGGTAGTGAGCATAAACATATTCTCTTCTACACTGAGGTAAGGTGGCTTAGCAAAGGAAATTGTCTTGCTCCTTTGTACGAATTGAGACTAGAAGTTCAAATTTTTCGGTCTGACAGCAAGTGTGAGTTTAGAGATGCATTTTCAGATGAACAGTGACTTGATTAAAGACTTCGGCAAACTTTTCTGAGACTTTAGACAGTGATTTCTGGACACGGGAACCTTTTTCTGCAGTGGAGGATTCCAGAGTCCCAGACTTCTTTTCATCGAAGGTGAAGGAAGAAGTTAATGAACTGTCCTGTGATAAAAGTTTGGAATCCAGTTTGAAGAGAACATCTTTGACAGACTTTTGGTTGCAGAGAATGGACGATTTTCCTCATATTGCCGACCACACAATAACATTATAGATCCCTTTCTCCACTACATATTTATGTGAGAGTGGTTTTTCATGCATTGTGTACCTGAAAAACAACTACCGAAGTAGATTAAATTGAGAGCCGAATCTCCACAGTTTCAAGTGTACAACCGGACATTTTGAGTGCCATTAGTGGTAAGAGACCTGTGGGAAGCCAAGATGAAAATGCAGTGACAATAATTAAAATGGACCAGAATGAAATTTGTAAAAATGGTAGGCTAGTGACAGATGTAAGACTTATATTGGCATGGAATGTCATAGAGGTAGTGGTAATGCAGATGTTATTTTAGAACTTCAGGATTGAAACCAATAGAATAATATATAGTGTATAAACAAGAATTATATTTCTTGTAGTGACTGTTTTTGAACTCTTCATGGCAGTTCCCAGTTAAAAATTCCAGCATGAGAATGGATCATCTTTGCGAGTGTTCCTTCATCAATTTCATCTAATCATCACCCATCCTCGTCGCAAGTAGCCAAAAGTGGCAGAAAAGCAACATAAAATAATATTTAAAATATATTTCTCAAATTTCCAAATTGCATGGTATTTTTGTCAAATCTCAATAATTAGTAATAATGCTAATCTTTTACACATGTTATTGTCAACATTAATGTTGCCAATTCAAAAAATTATATTCTCTAGTATAAGTACAACAACAATACTTCATGATTGATGCTGCAAACATGGTTAAGTATTACCTACGTGAAATTTTGAGTTTCAGCATTGCACAATTGGATAGTTAATCCTTCACTCACTAAGGGTGAAGGCAGTGAGCCTTCGAAATTAATTGGAATAACTATACAATTGTGCAATGTGGAAACTCAAAATTTCATGTAGGTAACAAAAATTACCTTTGAGTTTGGCACACACAGGAGATTTACTATGTAGAAGTTTCAGCAAAAAATGCAGGTGTTTGAGTCCTGGTCGAGTCTGCATTTTTTGATGACATTTCTACAAAGTAAAAAGAATTTGTTCTATATAGGAAGACTTAAGAACTGCAGGTACTTAATGTTTGTTTCTATCTTTCAGTGTAAATTGCACTCCAGTTTTTAGCAGAAGTGTACCTGGTAAACAAGGAAGTGCAACCCCAGTGAGAAGTCTAAGCAGAAGTGGTTCCTCAGCTTTAGACAGAAAGGCCAATACACCCCAGCAAGGTTCAAGGACTCCTACCCTACAAGGAGGAAGTGCAAGACAAACCAAGGGGGTGACCACACCTTCAAGACCATTGAAAAGAGTGATGTCTTTAAATGAGCATACTGCAACTGAAAAGCAAATTTGTGCTGGAACGAAGCCCCAGTTTGCCAAAACCAGGTCAACACCTATGGAACGAACTCCTGTTTCTCTTTCCTCTACACCTTGCAGAAGCGATGCAAGACTAAATGTCAGATTGCAATTTAGGAGAGAATGTAGTAGATTGCAGCAGTTGCCCCCTACACCATCAAAATCTAGTTCTGTAATCTCCACTCCGAGCAGAAACTCAATTAAGAAATTTCACAGTGAATTAGATTTAACTAAAGCACCGTCTACTCCAGAGTGTTTCAGTGCGGTGCACCTCGAAACTCCAAAAAGGATGGATAATTTTTTAAAAAGTAGCAGTAATTGTGCTAATCTTGTTGATGAAGAAGCTAGCCATTTAACTGTTGGGGTGCGTGTTCGACCTCTTAGTGTCAGGTGAGATGGCAGTATATATTTCTTGCATGTGAAATGTCCTGTTCAGAATATCAATTTCTTATTCATTGTGATTCGAATTTTATAATGAAATTGATTTACTCTGTTTCAAAATGCTTCAAGAAGGTCTGGGCTAATACTGATACTGATGGATCGAATTTAATCACTGATATCAGCTGATACATTAGAGTCCAGGTATATTGTAGGGTTCACAAATTGCTACCCAAGACCTTTCCAGAGTGTAAACATTCGGGAAATTATGCAAAATTTGAATATTTATAGTAAATTGTTTGTATGACTTTGTTTTCAGGTCCACTTTATGCACAGAAAAGCTAATCAGTCCTACAGTTTCAAGTAGGATCCGAACCACTATGTACTTCCACTGGGTATCAAACCTGGGGATTTATTTGCAATAAATAACTGCATTCTAACATTCTGATTATTTCTTATGTGAAGTTATTTATTTGATTGATTTATTTTACTTCTATTTTCTGCAACTTGTGGCTAATTGTGAAGATGAGTATTAATGTTGATAAGATGAAATTGATGAAGGGACAATCACAACAATACGAGTCCCATGGAGGATTATGCTGGCCTTGAGTCCAGATGCCAGAGCCTCGGTAGTCTGCAAAATGCAGTTTGGGGTGGACTACGGGGAAGGGAGGTTGATATTTGGGTGTCCTCAAAAAGGATCACCTCTTACACCGTGAAATTATTTTTAAAAATTTATGGTAGATTGATATGGTATAGTATGGAATACGTACATATTACAATTTATAATCTTAGGTACTTGGTATTTTTAAATGTTCTTTTCTACAAAGTTTTTTGATTTCTTATGGTGGATGATATTTCAAAGGTGGTGGCTTGCTCCACCTGTGGAATAGTGAATCCCATAGTGAGTCTATTGCCATTCTCATTATTAATTTATTCCATTGTTCTTCTGCCTCCCACACATTTAATGTTACTCTTTTTAATCATATGCTTCTCTTCAATGATGCGAGTTGACAAACTCATTCTTGGGTCTGATAAGACCAAGAAACTTTGTACAAAACATGATTTTGAAAATATCTAGATTGGTCTTGACTGTTTTTTTAAATTGTATTATTAATAATTGGCCAGCTATTAGGTATAAGGGTTATTTAGCAAAATAAGAATCTATGATGGATAGAAGTAATTGACAATATGATGCTGGGACAAAAGGATCAGTTCATTCTTTTAAAATATTACTAATGGACTGATTTTCGACTCATGTTTTATGTATATTTTTATGTTTGACTCTGCTTTGTGAAAGGGAATTTCTGTAGCCAACCAGGCTCCTATAAAAGCATTAGTTTTAGATAACCAGCAGGGTAGATCAGACCTGATTTTATGAGGACAAGGAGGATCTTCATGAGAGAGCAATTGCTGCTCAGTGTGAAGAATTTGTATATCGAATCTTTGGTGTTTAAACCATTAATGGCTGACTGATTGATATGATATATAAAAGTAGCATTTGGTGTAAGCCAACCTTTCTTGAAATACCAAAGTTTCCATTAGAAAAGTTTTGCACATACGAAATATTCTGAGTGCCTAGCAAGATATGGAAAGAAGGTTGCATAAGGAAACTCACTAGAATGCTCCCTCCTAGTTTTGCTACGAGGTTGCTGTTGGTTCCAGAATATCATTAAGTTGAGGGAAGCTACACAAAGGTGCTGTGATGCTCATTTTGTATCATGACAAGGCAAATGAAGTAAAAATCTTATGTAACAACTTGATTGTTTTGAATATGACTTTTTGCTAACATGAACTTTTTCATTCATTTCAGAGAAGACAGTGATCCATCAGTTTCCAATGTTGTAATGGTGGAAGGGAGTGATGTGACAGTTATGTCTGAAGGCATCTCTCATACATTTACGTATGATCATTGCTTTTGGTCTTGTGATTCTCAAAGCAACCAGTATGCAAATCAGGAAACACTGTTTTCAGTCTTAGCTCAGCCTCTAGTAGACAAAGCCTTTGAGGGTTACAATGCATGTTTGGTTGCATATGGGCAAACAGGATCAGGCAAGAGCTACAGGTAGGGCAGTAACTTTTCTTTTCATGTAGTAATAATATTCCAAAGGTTTTATGATAACAGGTGCACATTTTCCTTTGGATCTGGCTTCCATATGTTACATGATTTTTATATAATGTATGAGGAATTTGAAAATATTTGTAAATTTGGGATGGAATAGGAAGTCATCGTAGCTGCTTCGTGAATGTAATTCAAGTGTACTATTTTGTATAAGCTATTGATTCTGGAGAAGTTTGTTTTAGAACTAACTTGCACTTGAACTTATAGCTGCTGTTATTTTATTTTATTAAATACTTGTGTAAAGAATGATACGAAAGGGAGAAAGCAACCAAGCAAAATGAGCTTAACAGAAATTTAAGCAGCAAAATTACAATGAAAGTTTATCCTCATCTGCAGCTCCATATGAATGTGAAGCATGATGTTATCATGTAGTTCCTGCATCTTACACTCAATTTTTTGAGCTAACTTATTTTTTCCTATGGTTATTTTGCTGTAATATCAATTTACTTATTGTGTCAGAAATCAACTTTGACCTTTTTACTTGTTTACAAATTTGAAACTAACGATGGTAATTTCCAAGGGTCGTTGGTTCACTGGTTTGACATGTACTATCTTGATGTCCATGCTGTTCATCAGACTCTTAGCAAAGGAAAAATCCAGTAAAATTGTAGTATTAATATTACATTGATGGTGTTAACATGTTGATTTCAAATGAGAAGACTAGAAGGGGGTGTTCTCCGCAGACATTCATTTAAAAATTAACATTCCATGACAAAATTCCTGAACTAGTACAGTGAACATGGTCATTTCCAGTATCTTATATGTGCTCCCAGTGTTCTTCTCAAACATTGCCTCACCAATGACTAGAGGCACATATTTTTGGTAAATAAAAAAGCAAAATTTCGGTACAAAAACAAAACCGATTTCGGATTCAAAAGCGGTAAATAAAATAAAATTTCGGTGTTATAGTGGTGAATAATCACATCAAAAGTGCTATATAAAATGACATTTTGGTTTTAAAATTGTGAATATAATCCTAAATTTGATTTAGAAACTGCACTTATTACACAAAATAAACTTACCCCTTCTAATAGCACATTTATGTAGTTACCAGAGTATTAAGTTTATTCCTGTGTAAAGGGGTCCATTTTTGCTTCTCAAATATTTACAGCAGAATTAATCAATTTTCCGAGAATTGCATAACTCACAGGATACTTCAGACTTCAGAAAGTGTCGCGTCGGTATATAAACGGTAAAATCAAGAGCATATTTCGCATTTTGCAGTTCATTTCACATTATTTCGTGACAAAACAGGGTAGGAAAATGCACCTCACACTTTTCAGAAACATGAAAAATGATAATTACAGCATGTTATTTCATATTTCGTGTTTTCGTCATAAACAAAATATGCATGCCTCTACCAATAACATAGTAGTAACATTATCACCCTGTATTCAAGGATTCCTGGGGCCATTTTTCCCACTGCACCCCCTCGAGAATTATGTCGATTTTTTTTAATAGACATACTTCAATGTTTTACGTAATGTAAAAGTGTTTTCAGCATTAGGAAAGCATAAACAAAGGAGATATTTGATCCCAAAGTATGGCCCATGTAAGTTAAAACCTGCAATTTCGGAGTATTTTTTCAGCTTTTTGTTAGTTTTTATGCACACTAAAATAGCGGAAGAGCACGTCGAAAATAACTATCAGTACCAAACCTAACAATTCTAACCTAACTACGTAAAATTATAGGTGCTGTTGTGGAAAGTCATTTTGGGTGCTATATTCAATTGAGCAAGCCTTCAGGCTGTTCTCTTACACTTTAAAGTAACATACTAAGGTATCAGACTTACAGTACTTCACAAAGACACATTTCTGCAAGCAAAAATCAACTGAAAACGTTCATAAACAACAAAATCTTCATAAACCATGCAAAATATTTCACTTACTCCAGGGGGTACAGAGGGTGAAGGCTACAGGATTCCCATGTTTGATTTGTGGTGAAGTCTCATTGCACAGTGCTTCAGAACCTATTTTTAAGTGTAGGTCTAGTTCTGATTAGCCTATAAAACTAGTGGAATGGTTAGCACAATGCCCTACGATGCTAGGGATACTAATTTCATCACATCATCCCTCATCCACATCTTCATGATTAGCCAAAAGTGGCAGAGAAGCGAAGTAAAATAATCCAAATCAATTAATCAAATGCTTAACTACTTTGCATGTTATAAATATAGTAAAATACAGTAAAAATAATGTTGGCTTACAAAATAAATCACCTACAATTGAATTCAAATGGATTTAACAAAGGAAGAAATAGAAAAGATGTTTTATCCTTGGTAAAAACCAGTCAACCCTGATCATAAGCATCTGAATGGTAAAAAAGAATTCTCAGGGAGTAATGATTTCTTCATTGTACTCAGTCTGGTGAGTTCATATCTTGACTGTGCAGTAGGTAGGGAAACAATTCCCATCCATATTTTTTTCAGAATGTCGCACTGTATGGGCAGTATGTGGCTTCTTCCTGATATCTTGCAAAAGCAGGACAACAGCTGTGAGCTGATGATTCTTCAGGTACAAGACATCTTTCAGTAGTTTTATGTAAATGCCACAGTTTTATTATTGATATAAACCGTAATTATCAGCATCATTTCCAAAATACTGTTGATGCTAACAACGTCTTGTGTAACTTCAATGCTTATCCAACCTACCTGGATATGAGTAGCTCACCTTGGCACTGCATTAGCTCCCCCCCCCCCTCATATTTCAAGCTATGAATTATGAATTGTGGCATGGTTTTCACCATACAAATTTCAATATTAATGTAAGATCACTTCTCACTATGCAAAATTTGATTGGACTCATTTTAGTCTTCCATTTCAAGGCAGAATTTTACAAAACAGGAATACATTAGCCAACATACACACACAAAACATTCTGGATTTATGTCTGAATTAAAGCTGGCAAGATTTGTAGCAATTGCATAATCATTCCATGGGTCACATATGTACAAAACGTTTGAAATTAACCTTGTAAAAAGAGATACCTAAAGATTATGTGATATTCGTGCTCACCCAGCCACTAATCATTGAGTATGTGGGGTGAAAGGTGCCAGAATTTTGACCGATAACTGATATTCTACCAATGCAATATAAAATTCCAAATGGTCCTTGAGGAATCTGAATGGTTTGTTGATCTCCATAATAAATAGCCCTGTCTAGTTGGCTGCACTTTTTGACACTCGGTGCAGTGCAGGGGTATCCAGTGTCAGGTTGGTGTAAGGGTGGTGCAAGGATCTGACGTTCAACCAACTAGACGGAAAGCGGTGTTCAAGTTCAGAATATTCAACAAATGCCTGTCTGCTGCTTTAAACGGTCCTTTCATTAGTTAGCATGCACCACGTGACCATACACCAAACATACACCGGTCCGGAAGGTAGTGCAGACTGTGCAGACACCAAATACACTTCTTGACTCCAAATCAATGAACTAGACAACTCGGTGTTGCACTTTGCAACCAACTAGATGCTTCGGTGCAAACAGTCAAATCGAGTCAAAAAGTGCAGCCAACTTGACGGGGCTAGTGTGTGTTTTGATGTGACTACAGTACAAAAGAAGTTGCATATTAAGACAATTACTTTTTTAAAAAGTAGGGCATGCAGATTATTCATAAAAATTATAACAAAATGGCAGAATTTTGCAATAAATTATAATACCGGGTGTCCGAATTGAAACACCCTAATTTCAAATACTTATATTAAACATAATATACAGGCAAGAACATTGTGGAAAGTGGTATATGGTAGCATAGCTGTGGAAATTTTAAATAGGTAATGAATAGTAAGGATTTGTTTATTTTGTATCGTTCCAGGGGGTGAATAGTGAAAATGACAACCAATGCTGAAAAAGTGCAAACTGTGTGGTGGTACGCAGAATTGGGATCCATTATTGCAAGAAATCAGTTCGTACATAAATTTTGGGAGAGCAATCTCACATGACGCCGTACAAACGGATTTCTTGAGACTTCGTGCAAATGCATCTGCAATGCGCTGAACGTTTTCCTCTGATGTTGGTGATCGGCCACCACCATGCCCATTAGCGGCAGATCCTGCCTCTAGAAACTCTGCTTTCCACACCTTAATTCTCTTGGCATCGGGATGGTATCTGTGATACTCTGCACGAAACCGTCGTTGAACTGCAATAATGGATCCCAATTCTGCGTACCACAACACAGTTTGCGCTTTTTCAGAATTGGTTGTCATTTTCACTTTTCACCCCCTGGAACGATACAAAATAAATGAATCCTTACTATTCATTACCTATTTAAAATTTCCACAGCTATGCTACCATATACCACCTACCACACTGGTGTTGCCTGTATATTATGTTTAATACAAGTATTTGAAATTAGGGCATTTCAATTTGGACACCCTGTATATTTATAGATATATTTGATCATTAATTTTACCTATATTAGTAGTCAGCAACATGGATTACAGCAAATATGTAAGAAACTATGTAATTTATGTCCTAAAGTCACTGAACCAAATTCATAGTTTATGATTTCCTCTGTAGATTGATTTTTGTTTCATGTTTTTAGTCAGGAGTTGAGGAGGTATGTAGTTTAATGCAGAGTCATGTGTTTCCCTAAATTTACGTGTTCCATTTCTTGTGATATTGGTGAGAACGTAATGTGTTGTTTTCTACAGTGTTTCGTTCACTTGCGTTTGAGCAAGGAGGGGAGGAGGGCAAGGACAGTTTACTTTCTACTTACTGCAATTAGAAAGAATCATATTGAAAATGGAATTCAATCCGATGATTTTGGGTCAAATCCGCTGGTAGACAAGGCTTAGCATTAAGAGACCATAGCACAGGGACAAAAAGTGTGTATGGGGGGGGGATTGTTCCCCATGCCCCCACCCCTAATCACTGCCACTGTCAATACATTGAACTAATATGATATGAAAAAATATAGTTCTAAACTGGTCACTTTGCCTAACTCAGAGTGCATAGATACCTGGTGCTAACATAGATTTCATCATTTCCTCTACATACAGAAGTGCACTTGTAGCACAGGTGTTGCCGCTGATCCAGCAAAAGGAGAACATATATGTGTAATTGATTGAAGATGTGAACTCCACTTGCCAATATGCTATATATTCACTGTACCATTCTGCACAATCTGGCCCAAAAGCATTTGTGTTGCAATTATTTCCAGGTTAGGCCATTTTTCCCCGTTTGATTCCTCTACTACATTGGCCAATTCCGATAGAGTACCAATTAATCTGTCTCATCCCTAGTTTATATCTTACATCAAGATATCAGCAAATAATTCTAATTAAAAAAATAATAATAGTGCTGTTAATTAATCATAAAACATAATTTAAAAGAAATTAAGCTGGTGGCTCCAAAATTAATACACAAATGTCCTTCTTGGTTACAGTAATGATCTTTAAATTTTTTATATTACAGCCTTATGGGTACAGACAATGAGCAAATACCAGGAGCGATCAGCAAAGAAAGTGGAATAATTCCTCGCTTTTGCCATGAAGTTTTTGAACGTATTGCCTCACTAGAAGATTCAAGAGTTGGCGGTCTCCGTCCAAATGGTGGAAGAAAAGCTCATATGACAGTTGAGATAAGCTACTTTGAAATCTACAATGAGAAGATCCATGATTTGTTGGGAGGCCCAGAAGGGAAAAGGGCTCCGTTGAAAGTGAGGGAGCATCCTGTGTTTGGACCATATGTGGTAGACCTATCCATTCAGGGAGTGGCTTCGTATGAAGATGTCCAAGTAAGTTTCAGTAATTACACATTTTGTGCTTTATATTTCACATTTGAAGAACTCATTTTGGTGATTTTTGTACAGAGTGAACATAAAATCTGTATACACCTGCCACCAATATCGATTTTAGTGATCCTTTATAAAAAAAAAAGTGGATAAAAAAAATTGAATTATTTGATCCAGTGTTGAAATGGTTGAAAATACACATATTCATGTAATATATTATAATGCTCTGCTCCAATATGACAATGTCAGATGCAAATGTATTAAAAAGTGCCTGTGATACAAGATAAACACTGTTGCCTTTTCATGCACTATCAGATGCAGGAGTGCCCATGTTCAGGTTTGTGGATGCAGGTTGCATCTACCCAAATTTTGGGGGAGATTTTTAATTTGATTTTTTTATGGAAATTTGTCAATAAAAGTTTAAGCATTATCTATGTTTGACGTCTTGATAAGATGATTGTGAAGGATAAAGCTGCATTACGGTTTGATTTGAGTTGAGTTTTGTTACCATATTTATGCGTGTATAATGCGCACTCTGGTTTTGGATGGGTAAAAGTGACAAAAAATTATATCTCTTATATAATGCGCAGTACAATTTCAAGAAATGGTTTTCTTAGTTGTAGGTTGTAAATCTGTTGCTTTGCTGATCAGGAGTGAATGGTGTCATACCTATTCAATTGCTCATTCCTTCTTTTTCAAAATATATACTTTTTCTTTCCGTGACTAATATAACATTTATGCGAGGCAAATTTAGGATCTTCCAAATAGCAGTTAGCAGCACAAGATTTTTTCCAGTAAGGAATTTACACACTCCATGTATATCATATTATTTGGCCAGTAATACATTTTAATTTTTATTATTTTTTTCCTTGTTTTCTTTCATCCAAAGTACCATAAAAATCAGAACGTTTCTTCATTTTTTGATGAACTTATTTCAACCACATTTCACATTAGTGTCGTTATCTTGAATTGAATACTGTTTCCATATTCAGAAACTGCAGGATTCAAGCTTTACAACGATATATAACATGATAGGGTACCGTAAACATGAAAAATCAATGCTAGTGTCCCAAAATCATGGAATGACCTGTATGGTTTCATGTTGGCTGTCTGAATTATTCCGTGCATAATACGCACCACAGTTTTTGGGGGCAAAAACTTTGGAAAAAAGAACACATTATACATGAGTAAATACGGTATTTAGCATCGCTTTTCTTCCACTTTGGGCTGATTGCGACGACGATACAATGAGACAGATGAAGGAGTACTCACAGAGAACACCCATGCTTAGCTTGGAATTCGGACCCCTGGCATTGTAGCGCGGTGCTAATCACTCCGCCACGAAGGTCCGTTGCTACATTACCAGGTACAATCAATATTCTTGGTGTTGATTATTAATATCAGTTTGAAAAATATAATCCTTAGTGTTTGTATACTACTAAGATATTTATGTGTTGTGCGAGTTACTCACTGTATAATATAATCTATACAAAATTTGTACAAAATAGTCTTACTTACGTAGGTGAGTATAGAATTTCAAAACTACGTTTCGGGGTTCGACTGCCCCCTTCCTCAGGTTCTTTTCCCCTCTAGGCACAAATCATTTTATGCTGCATCAAGAGTGTTAAAAGGATTAGGTTAAAAGGTTTGGTTGAAAACCACTTGTTATAAACAGGTCACCATTCAAGAGCAAGCAGAACCATGGAACGTGTTTTGTCAATTTAATAGAACACCGTGCAAATGAGGTCTTACGGAGAATGGGGAACACCTTTTAGCAGGATTTTTAACCGGGGTTTTTAATTGAATGAATGAATAAATTTTGAGGTTATGATGCCACAGTTGATTAGGTGAATAGCTTTACAAAGAGCTCAAAAAATGCTTCTTCAACAGGTAAACGCTCCATCCAACAAATTGAGCAAAAATTTATTCCCCATCCAGTCTATTCACAGTACTTGGCCCGTGTGATTTCTTCTTGTAGGTGCAGCATTTTAACGATGTTCATTTTGTTCTTTTAGAATAATTGTACTAAATATACTACATAGTAACACATTATAAATAACCCGATACAACAGAAAAATAAATATGTAAAATGAGCATTTCTAACTTGTCGCAGGAAGTGAATTTTGCACTTGAAATACAATCCAAAAAATTTTGACTATGAAATACTCCAAGCATAGGAGGAGAATTTGTTGCAGGAGGCACCAAGTTCTATTTTCACTGTTTGGCTCTACTGAGGAAAAACAGTTGAATCAGTTATACCAACAAACCAAAACAACTGTGGCACGAATATTTGTGTGCCCCACTGACGTATGCAGGGTAGGGGGTGGAGGGGAATTTTGAGAAAATCAAATTTTTAAAATGAAAGCATAAATAACTCGGGGAAAGCCAAAATAATAGAAGTACACTCCCCTTAACCTTTACTCCCCCAATGATACCATATGGCATCATCAGAGTAAGGTCGTACTGGCCCGATGATACCATATGGTATCATGGTGCTGATTACGAAATGAATGTGCTTTTTGGACCTTCATACTCTTATGTTTGGGTGGAAACTCTGACACAGGTCTGGAGCAAGCCTGGGAAATTCACATTGATGACCAACCTCCCCCTTCCCCCTCTGCAACATATCCATGCCACATTTCCGAACAGAGTTTCACATTTTGGCTCATTATTCAACTTGTATGGCACCCAAGATCATGAAACATGTTTCATTTTCTTGAGAAATGTCCATTCTTTGAAAATAATACTAAAGTTTGTGCCTTCTATCCAAAAAAGTGGGAAAAGAGGGGGCGAACTCCAGACTTTTATGTTTTATCCATTGAAATTCGGGGGTCGTGCCCTCCAAACCCCCCTTCCTCGGTCCAGCGTTCTGAATTGTACACAGTTGCATGCGCTGATGTTTTAGCTGTAAAACAAAAGTTATCTGAAGTAGATTGCTCCCATAGTGCTCGAGTTATGACAATTTTCCTCCAAAGAGTGTTCGAATTTAAAATTCCCGCTGAGAGGCCTGGGCAAGAATGGAGGTACTTTTGTAAACCTACTTGGGAATCTAAAGGTTAAAACGACCCTCGATTAACATTTTGGTCTTTGAACAACTTTTAAAACTAAGGTAAAAAATGAAATTTATGGAATATTTTATACTGTATCTTGTCTCCTCCCAGAATGCAGTTATGCAATAGTTACCTTTACAATTCCAGCCCCATCGAAGAAAAAAGAAATATCCTGCATTTGCCAGTTGTAGGCTTTTTAACATTTATTCCCCGTCCAAAAGCACTGTTTATACATAATTTATTTTCTGAAATTTCAAATTATCTAACCAATCAATGTGCTTGCTAGCTTTCTGCATGATGAAAATTTATATTTTAAGATAAAAGTGTCGACCACTTGTCAGGCTATTACATTCAAATTAAAATCAGTTACTACTTATTTGTCAAAATAATTGGGGGGGGGGATTATGATGAACTAATTTGGGGGACTGCATGTAAGGTCTTGGGGGAGATGGGCACCTCTGATCGAATGTGAATTTAATCTGGCAACAAGAAGCATGCCAGTTG
>NC_139229.1:127725492-127751489 GCF_977018435.1 Lepisma saccharinum
ATTTGATGTTCACCCTTTGCTCCATTTCTGCACTTCCACAACACCACTTTACCACTTTGACAACAACACTTCACCAGATACGTTTCGACGCGTCTTTCCCAGCCAAGCTCTTGTCTCCAACTGGCGCGTGCTTCAGGGTGCATGTGCAGATGTACTACCTACCGGATAACAGCAGCGCCCCTCTGGGGTGAGTGATCGGTTTCGTGCTGTGACGTCAGTCCTGGATATTAATAGCCACACCTTGTATTTAGTTTTCTCTTTGCTAACTTCCAAACCTATCTCTTTAGCTGCTTTGAAAAATATTTTAGCATTATTCTTAATTGTATTTATATCATCCCCTAATAAGTTTACATCATCTGCATATGCTAACAACTGAGTCACACCATTTAATTTTAGTCCTTCTTTAGTTTCTTTTACCTTCCTAACAGCATATTCTGAAGCAAAATTAAAGAGCAATGGAGATAATGCATCTCCTTGTTTTAACCCATCATGAATTGTAAATTTGTCACACACATTAATACCCACATGAATTTGCTTTCAGTTTCACTAGTGCATACTTTTATTTATGCATATTTAACAAGCTTCTTAGGTATTCCTAACTCTACTAATATATATTATATAATTTATCTCTTTTGACTGAATCATATGCTTTTTTGAAATCAATGAATAGCTGATGGACACTTTGATTATATTCCCATTTTTTCTCAAGTGTGTGTCTGATGAGAAAAATTTGATCTGTAGTTGATCTGTTACGTTTAAATCTACATTGATAATCACCTATAATTTCATTAGCATATGGGGTTAGTCTTGTTAAAAAAAATGTTAGATAATATTTTATATGTTGTTGAGAGTAGAGAAATTCCACGGTAATTATTGCAGTTCATTTTTTCACCTTTTTTAAGCACAGGAACAATTATGAATTCTTTCCACTGTTGAGGGATTTCTTCTTTATTCCGTATTAAACAAATTAATTTAAATATGAACCTTTACCTACACAATGCTTTAACTGTGTTTTTTGCACCCAACCATGAATAGAACTGTAATGTTATAACTATTGCATGAATTAAACTTTAATATATACACTAGACTCTCGCTAATCCGGCCCTCAATAGTCTGCCCTCTCAGTAGTCCGGCCCACATCCGGCCTGTAGTCACTCAAGCAGAAATGACGCACACAACAATGAATTATCGTGTTCAACAATGTTGTTAGTTAAAAATGTTAAACAATGCTATACATACGTAAAGGAAAACACGTTTAAACTACATGGTAGTACGTAATTTCCGAAGCTCTCAATAACCTGGCACTTCCGCAAAACCGGCACCCATATGTGCAAGGAATGGCCGGATTAGCAAGAGTCTAGTGTAGTTATCATCAACCAAATCAATTTGTGATTGTACTGTATCCTTGTTGAATACTCGATACAGCATTTCTCAATTCAGTTTCTTGGTTTTTGTTAGAGGTTAGAGGCACAATGTATGGAAAGTGTCTGAGAAAGGCTGTTTATTAAATGTCAGGGATTATATTGATTTATATTCTGTTTTTAATTGCAGGACTAACATTTGCCAGTCTTGTGAAGAAGATATTGCAATTTGTTGATGTGTGCAGAGATAGTTACTGAAAAAAAAATGTCTGAGAAGTTTTCAGTAGGGGCAATGAAAATGACTCCAAGTAAAATCCATGCAAAGCTTAAAAGCAAGGAAAATAAGTCTCCTAATCCAGGGTGAGTAGGATCAGTGCTACTGATATTTTAAGTTTTGATTTTAGTTGTATAACTAAAAAATTGTAACTGTAGGGTATTCAACCAACAGTCAATTCAAGCAAAGTGCAAGTTAAATGGACCATGTGTAAGGGAGATTTCATAATGAAGCAACACATGACACATGTCACTTGGGAACAAAAGAAGGAAATATCAAATTTTTACACCATAGTGATGTGACACATGTTGCTTGTAACTTTGGTTTGAAATCTTCCATAAATTATTCATAAAGGCCAGAATATCACAAGCTTATTGATTGGTCTCCAGGTAAAAATTCATCATTCAAAATTGGATCATATAAGGAAATATTGGCATCCACAAAATATATTACCAAATTATATGCCTACGAAAGTTAGAAGAAAATGTAATTTTAAACGTCTGTATCTTTTATCTTATAATATTTTGATTTTTCATTATGCACTCATTAATTTATTATTGCATCTGCAGTTATGTGTCATGCAAGGGGTTAATTCCACGGTCACTTACGTTACATTCAGAGAAGATAAAATTATTTGAAATGTGATTTCACAATAATTTACTACTTTTACCACAGTTTAAAAATTTCCTTAGCTTAATTAAAATTATAATTCAACTTTCTCACTCAAATTTGATCAATGTTATTCATTGTATAATGAAAAAAAAAATGAAATAAAACGGTCACTTACATTACACAAAATGTGACGGTAATATGTTCTGTTTTTACGATTTGAAAAATATAACTTTGTGTCAACTTAGATATAGTGTCTTGGAACTCAAAACCATTTTGAGGTATTAAAAATACTCCTGTGTAAAGGGAAAAATAAAATAATAGTCACTTACGTTACAGTAAATGGTCACTTACATTACTAGTCTGAATTAGGAAGAGGATATTAGTGTGTGAGTAATAAACTTAAGTGATCGTGGAATTACCCCAGGGTAATTCCATATGAAAAGGGACAAAATAAACAATTTTTGAAAATACATCTAGTGAAATGTTATCTGTATGGGTAAATAGTATACTTTGTATAGTTGTTTGGCAACAGTGTAAAATTACCCAGCATTCCCTACTTTCCAGATGGCATCTATGAAAAGTTCTCTGTAAAATGACTGCTGGTTTCCAAGAGAATTTCTTTATCAGGTAATGTTTTTTCATTTGAATACATAATTATATTTAGTACTTAGGCTTTACCAAGTTAATTGATGGCTAATTTGCTTCAAAATTTAGAGATGTGCTAAATATAATATTTATTGGAAGTTATCTAATTTAGCAGGTTTTTGTAGGACATCATGTATGATTTGGTTAAATGGCTGCTAAACCTAGTCACGGAGCAACTAGTGGTGTATTTTGGCTGCTTATTCCATTGGTTCTCAATCTTTGAGAGATCACAGCCCAGCAAATTTATTTCTTACAAGTTGATGCCCTGAACCCAAAAATTTCACTCATGAATACATTTCTGATCTTTAAAGTGTATATGAAAATTAATATGCACCCTTAATTAATATTAATATATCAACTATGACATAATCATAGTTCAATTATGTATAGACTTGCTGTCAAATATAAAATTACATTTAAATTAGTTGTCAACTCCTTAGTGCAATGAACCTTTTGCAGCCCTGTGGTTGAAAAACACTGGCTCTAAAACTAAAGCAGAAGCTAATAAGACTCCGACCCTTTCTTATTACAAGGCAACATCATTACTTTATTCAACTCCAGAAGCCCATTCATGATTATAAAAGGAACCTTCTATTAAAACAATTTCATGATAATCTACTAAAGTAAAAGTGTGACCTTATTTTTTTAATATTAATTAAACTAAACCCTGTGTAGATGGCTCATTATATCATTTTAAACAGCAATTTATTTGCACAACAATAGTCACTTAAGTTGCAAAAGTACTGGTCACTTATGTTACGCAAGTTCAGCTTACTGTTACTAGATATTAGTTGCTTGCAGTAAGCTGCTATTTTTTTTCAGCACTCACTTAGAGCCTATTAAGAGATAATAAATTTTTAGCTAAATATTTTCATTGCTATTATCAGGACAAAAACTTATACATTTTTTGGTCACTTACGTTACAAGCTAGTCTACCTACAAAAACCTGCTAAATTAGATAACTTCCAATAAATATTATATTTAGCACATCACTAAATTTTGAAGCAAATTAGCCATCAATTAACTTGGTAAAGCCTAGATACTAAATATCATTATGTATTCAAATGAAAAAAAACATTACCTGATAAAGAAATTCTCTTGGAAACCAGCGGTCACTTTACAGGGAACTTTTCATAGCTGCCATCTGAAAAGTAGGGAATGCTGGGTAATTTTATACTGTTGCCAAACAACTATAGATAGTATATTATTTATCCATACAGATAACATTTCACTAGATGTATTTTCAAAAATTGTTTATTTTGTCCCTTTTTGTATGGAACTACCCAAAGCCAGAACCTTGATTATAAACTTATTGTGGAATTTTGGAAACAATATCTTGGTAATTAAATCTCAGAAAATCAGATGAAATGTATAACTTACAATGCTTTCCATATTCCCCCAAAGAAGCCTCATGAATAAGAATTAATAAGTTGAGAATATCTCTGAGAATGCTTTATTAGGTGTATTATATACTGTATATTACCTAGTCTAACCATAAATACTGTCGCTAACTTGGACTGTACATCCAGTAGTCAAGGTGGTAATCCACGCTTGTGCTGAAGCACACTACTGACTATTATGTGTTCAACTGTGAAAGAGAAAACATGTATCTTCTTGTGGCCCATGGAGTGGGGTGAATATGAAAACAGAGTAGTCATAATTGCTCTGCATTAAGTTGGAAACTCACCCTCTGAGATTTTCAGGTCCTAAAAACCCTGAGGGTCAGCAAAAGATTTGTGGGTATTGGACAATCCAGAGATTCATTGAGATTAGAAGTGTTAAAGGTTGCCCGACAGTTGCTCAACATAGCACTGTATGAACAGTGGTGACTGTTAAAGCAGTTGTGGCTCCCATCTGGAGGCAAGTGATAAGGGGTACGGGAGCTGAACGTTTCAGTGATCAATGTCAAGGGTTACTGAAGACCTTGGACTTAGAGCTTACTGGTAGAGTACTGGACATTTTCTGATGTCACAACTGAGGAAGCAGAAGGGACTGAAATCGAGATAGCTCCTACTGCGGTATGATGTCAGTGGGCATCATAGGATTCTCTTCACTGATGAGAAAGTGGTCACAACTGAATCGAGTTTTAACTGTGAAAATGGCAGGGTATATGCTTCAAACTCTTGAGAAGTTTGTGAGAGAGTTCTCAAAGTTCAGAGAGGCCACCACCCCCTCCTCAGCCATGGTTTGGTGGGAGGTATGGTTGAGCCTTCAGGACGTGGAAAGTGTCTTGGACCTTGTTATGATGCCATTGAACCAAACTACATTTAACAATGAACTCCGGAGCTTCCAGCAAGATTCTGTCAAAGCTCATGAAGCTAGGATGATGTAACAATGGCTGGAGGCCAATGTACCCGATTTCATCTCCACTGTTGGTTGGCCATCTATTAGCTCTGCAGTAGATGACTGCCAGAGACTTAGAGCCTGTGTGAGGGCAAAAGGTGGACATTTTGAAAATTGATTGCTGCCATTTGTGTGTAATATATGCAAGTGTAACATACTAAAAGGAAATTTAAAACTCTCAAAACATTTTCAACTTATTCACAAAACAGTGTGTGACAATATAGGTACATATACTAGGTAGTCTAGGTACAGTGCAACCCTTTTTACATTTTCCTGCATTATATTTTCAATCTTGATGGTACCAATATAGCAAAATGTTATAAAATCTTCCTCAATTTTACATTTTCCCGCATTTTAAGTTTTTCAGCATGGTTCCCTGAAAAACGTAAAATCGAGGTTCCATTGTATATATTTTTTAAAAATAATTTTGAATGTGGCATTCTCTGTTGTAGAGTGATTTGTATGGTAAGTTTTGAAATCAGAGGTCTTAGGTTTGAATCCTGTTAAGACATTGTATTTCATTTACCATTCATCCTCATTGCCGTGATTGCTAAGAACAGTGGTTCTCAAACTGTGGTATGCGTACCTCCAGGGGTTCATGAACAACTTGAAGGGGGTACACGATCAACTCAGAAGGTTTTGTAATTCAGCATTATGTAGACTGGAATAAGTGCATTGGATTTTGCTCTGATGGTGCAAGATCTATGACATGAAAGCATACTGGCACTTTCTCCCATGTCAATAAGGTTGCTCCACAGGCACAATTTGTCCACTGTAGTCTTCACAGGGAGGCTCTAGTTGCTAGAAAATGTCCAAATGGTATGAAAACTATTAACAGAAGCAGTGAAGACAGTTAATTTCATAAAATCAAAAGCAAGAAATTCCAGATTATTTGCAATCAATGTGAAGAAATGGGTAGTGAGCATAAACATATTCTCTTCTACACTGAGGTAAGGTGGCTTAGCAAAGGAAATTGTCTTGCTCCTTTGTACGAATTGAGACTAGAAGTTCAAATTTTTCGGTCTGACAGCAAGTGTGAGTTTAGAGATGCATTTTCAGATGAACAGTGACTTGATTAAAGACTTCGGCAAACTTTTCTGAGACTTTAGACAGTGATTTCTGGACACGGGAACCTTTTTCTGCAGTGGAGGATTCCAGAGTCCCAGACTTCTTTTCATCGAAGGTGAAGGAAGAAGTTAATGAACTGTCCTGTGATAAAAGTTTGGAATCCAGTTTGAAGAGAACATCTTTGACAGACTTTTGGTTGCAGAGAATGGACGATTTTCCTCATATTGCCGACCACACAATAACATTATAGATCCCTTTCTCCACTACATATTTATGTGAGAGTGGTTTTTCATGCATTGTGTACCTGAAAAACAACTACCGAAGTAGATTAAATTGAGAGCCGAATCTCCACAGTTTCAAGTGTACAACCGGACATTTTGAGTGCCATTAGTGGTAAGAGACCTGTGGGAAGCCAAGATGAAAATGCAGTGACAATAATTAAGATGGACCAGAATGAAATTTGTAAAAATGGTAGGCTAGTGACAGATGTAAGACTTATATTGGCATGGAATGTCATAGAGGTAGTGGTAATGCAGATGTTATTTTAGAACTTCAGGATTGAAACCAATAGAATAATATATAGTGTATAAACAAGAATTATATTTCTTATAGTGACTGTTTTTGAACTCTTCATGGCAGTTCCCAGTTAAAAATTCCAGCATGAGAATGGATCATCTTTGAGAGTGTTCCTTCATCAATTTCATCTAATCATCACCCATCCTCGTCGCAAGTAGCCAAAAGTGGCAGAAAAGCAACATAAAATAATATTTAAAATATATTTCTCAAATTTCCAAATTGCATGGTATTTTTGTCAAATCTCAATAATTAGTAATAATGCTAATCTTTTACACATGTTATTGTCAACATTAATGTTGCCAATTCAAAAAATTATATTCTCTAGTATAAGTACAACAACAATACTTCATGATTGATGCTGCAAACATGGTTAAGTATTACCTACGTGAAATTTTGAGTTTCAGCATTGCACAATTGGATAGTTAATCCTTCACTCACTAAGGGTGAAGGCAGTGAGCCTTCGAAATTAATTGGAATAACTATACAATTGTGCAATGCGGAAACTCAAAATTTCATGTAGGTAACAAAAATTACCTTTGAGTTTGGCACACACAGGAGATTTACTATGTAGAAGTTTCAGCAAAAAATGCAGGTGTTTGAGTCCTGGTCGAGTCTGCATTTTTTGATGACATTTCTACAAAGTAAAAAGAATTTGTTCTATATAGGAAGACTTAAGAACTGCAGGTACTTAATGTTTGTTTCTATCTTTCAGTGTAAATTGCACTCCAGTTTTTAGCAGAAGTGTACCTGGTAAACAAGGAAGTGCAACCCCAGTGAGAAGTCTAAGCAGAAGTGGTTCCTCAGCTTTAGACAGAAAGGCCAATACACCCCAGCAAGGTTCAAGGACTCCTACCCTACAAGGAGGAAGTGCAAGACAAACCAAGGGGGTGACCACACCTTCAAGACCATTGAAAAGAGTGATGTCTTTAAATGAGCATACTGCAACTGAAAAGCAAATTAGTGCTGGAACGAAGCCCCAGTTTGCCAAAACCAGGTCAACACCTATGGAACGAACTCCTGTTTCTCTTTCCTCTACACCTTGCAGAAGCGATGCAAGACTAAATGTCAGATTGCAATTTAGGAGAGAATGTAGTAGATTGCAGCAGTTGCCCCCTACACCATCAAAATCTAGTTCTGTAATCTCCACTCCGAGCAGAAACTCAATTAAGAAATTTCACAGTGAATTAGATTTAACTAAAGCACCGTCTACTCCAGAGTGTTTCAGTGCGGTGCACCTTGAAACTCCAAAAAGGATGGATAATTTTTTAAAAAGTAGCAGTAATTGTGCTAATCTTGTTGATGAAGAAGCTAGCCATTTAACTGTTGGGGTGCGTGTTCGACCTCTTAGTGTCAGGTGAGATGGCAGTATATATTTCTTGCATGTGAAATGTCCTGTTCAGAATATCAATTTCTTATTCATTGTGATTCGAATTTTATAATGAAATTGATTTACTCTGTTTCAAAATGCTTCAAGAAGGTCTGGGCTAATACTGATACTGATGGATCGAATTTAATCACTGATATCAGCTGATACATTAGAGTCCAGGTATATTGTAGGGTTCACAAATTGCTACCCAAGACCTTTCCAGAGTGTAAACATTCGGGAAATTATGCAAAATTTGAATATTTATAGTAAATTGTTTGTATGACTTTGTTTTCAGGTCCACTTTATGCACAGAAAGGCTAATCAGTCCTACAGTTTCAAGTAGGATCCGAACCACTATGTACTTCCACTGGGTATCAAACCTGGGGATTTATTTGCAATAAATAACTGCATTCTAACATTCTGATTATTTCTTATGTGAAGTTATTTATTTGATTGATTTATTTTACTTCTATTTTCTGCAACTTGTGGCTAATTGTGAAGATGAGTATTAATGTTGATAAGATGAAATTGATGAAGGGACAATCACAACAATACGAGTCCCATGGAGGATTATGCTGGCCTTGAGTCCAGATGCCAGAGCCTCGGTAGTCTGCAAAATGCAGTTTGGGGTGGACTACGGGGAAGGGAGGTTGATATTTGGGTGTCCTCAAAAAGGATCACCTCTTACACCGTGTGAAATTATTTTTAAAAATTTATGGTAGATTGATATGGTATAGTATGGAATACGTACATATTACAATTTATAATCTTAGGTACTTGGTATTTTTAAATGTTCTTTTCTACAAAGTTTTTTGATTTCTTATGGTGGATGATATTTCAAAGGTGGTGGCTTGCTCCACCTGCGGAATAGTGAATCCCATAGTGAGTCTATTGCCATTCTCATTATTAATTTATTCCATTGTTCTTCTGCCTCCCACACATTTAATGTTACTCTTTTTAATCATATGCTTCTCTTCAATTATGCGAGTTGACAAACTCATTCTTGGGTCTGATAAGACCAAGAAACTTTGTACAAAACATGATTTTGAAAATATCTAGATTGGTCTTGACTGTTTTTTTTAAATTGTATTATTAATAATTGGCCAGCTATTAGGTATAAGGGTTATTTAGCAAAATAAGAATCTATGATGGATAGAAGTAATTGACAATATGATGCTGGGACAAAAGGATCAGTTCATTCTTTTAAAATATTACTAATGGACTGATTTTCGACTCATGTTTTATGTGTATTTTTATGTTTGACTCTGCTTTGTGAAAGGGAATTTCTGTAGCCAACCAGGCTCCTATAAAAGCATTAGTTTTAGATAACCAGCAGGGTAGATCAGACCTGATTTTATGAGGACAAGGAGGATCTTCATGAGAGAGCAATTGCTGCTCAGTGTGAAGAATTTGTATATCGAATCTTTGGTGTTTAAACCATTAATGGCTGACTGATTGATATGATATATAAAAGTAGCATTTGGTGTAAGCCAACCTTTCTTGAAATACCAAAGTTTCCATTAGAAAAGTTTTGCACATACGAAATATTCTGAGTGCCTAGCAAGATATGGAAAGAAGGTTGCATAAGGAAACTCACTAGAATGCTCCCTCCTAGTTTTGCTACGAGGTTGCTGTTGGTTCCAGAATATCATTAAGTTGAGGGAAGCTACACAAAGGTGCTGTGATGCTCATTTTGTATCATGAAGGCAAATGAAGTAAAAATCTTATGTAACAACTTGATTGTTTTGAATATGACTTTTTGCTAACATGAACTTTTTCATTCATTTCAGAGAAGACAGTGATCCATCAGTTTCCAATGTTGTAATGGTGGAAGGGAGTGATGTGACAGTTATGTCTGAAGGCATCTCTCATACATTTACGTATGATCATTGCTTTTGGTCTTGTGATTCTCAAAGCAACCAGTATGCAAATCAGGAAACACTGTTTTCAGTCTTAGCTCAGCCTCTAGTAGACAAAGCCTTTGAGGGTTACAATGCATGTTTGGTTGCATATGGGCAAACAGGATCAGGCAAGAGCTACAGGTAGGGCAGTAACTTTTCTTTTCATGTAGTAATAATATTCCAAAGGTTTTATGATAACAGGTGCACATTTTCCTTTGGATCTGGCTTCCATATGTTACGTGATTTTTATATAATGTATGAGGAATTTGAAAATATTTGTAAATTTGGGATGGAATAGGAAGTCATCGTAGCTGCTTCGTGAATGTAATTCAAGTGTACTATTTTGTATAAGCTATTGATTCTGGAGAAGTTTGTTTTAGAACTAACTTGCACTTGAACTTATAGCTGCTGTTATTTTATTTTATTAAATACTTGTGTAAAGAATGATACGAAAGGGGGAAAGCAACCAAGCAAAATGAGCTTAACAGAAATTTAAGCAGCAAAATTACAATGAAAGTTTATCCTCATCTGCAGCTCCATATGAATGTGAGCATGATGTTATCATGTAGTTCCTGCATCTTACACTCAATTTTTTGAGCTAACTTATTTTTTCCTATGGTTATTTTGCTGTAATATCAATTTACTTATTGTGTCAGAAATCAACTATGACCTTTTTACTTGTTTACAAATTTGAAACTAACGATGGTAATTTCCAAGGGTCGTTGGTTCACTGGTTTGACATGTACTATCTTGATGTCCATGCTGTTCATCAGACTCTTAGCAAAGGAAAAATCCAGTAAAATTGTAGTATTAATATTACATTGATGGTGTTAACATGTTGATTTCAAATGAGAAGACTAGAAGGGGGTGTTCTCCGCAGACATTCATTTAAAAATTAACATTCCATGACAAAATTCCTGAACTAGTACAGTGAACATGGTCATTTCCAGTATCTTATATAGCGGCCGCGGTGGCTCAGTCGGTAACGCGTCTGACTACCATGCTAAAGGTTCCGGGTTCGATCCCCGGCCGGTTCAAATCCGGGAACTTTTCTAACGGTGGAAGCGGCCCCGGCGCCTACCCAGCGTCGAATAGCATGGGTACCTGGGGGAAACCCTGGGGGGTAAAGGCGGTCAGGGGCGTGATGCTGATCACATCACCCCCACTCACGACCGGATCAAGAAAGTGTGGGGCGTTACCCCCACACCCCCTATACGCCTTCATGGCGTGGTGCTATGCACAGGGGAACACTTTACCTTTTTTACCTTTTATATGTGCTCCCAGTGTTCTTCTCAAACATTGTCTCACCAATGACTAGAGGCACATATTTTTGGTAAATAAAAAAGCAAAATTTCGGTACAAAAACAAAACCGATTTCTGATTCAAAAGCGGTAAATAAAATAAAATGTCGGTGTTATAGTGGTGAATAATCACATCAAAAGTGCTATATAAAATGATTTAGAAACTGCACTTATTACACAAAATAAACTTACCCCTTCTAATAGCACATTTATGTAGTTACCAGAGTATTAAGTTTATTCCTGTGTAAAGGGGTCCATTTTTGCTTCTCAAATATTTACAGCAGAATTAATCAATTTTCCGAGAATTGCATAACTCGCAGGATACTTCAGACTTCAGAAAGTGTCGCGTCGGTATATAAACGGTAAAATCAAGAGCATATTTCGCATTTTGCAGTTCATTTCACATTATTTCGTGACAAAACAGGGTAGGAAAATGCACCTCACACTTTTCAGAAACATGAAAAATGATAATTACAGCATGTTATTTCATATTTCGTGTTTTCGTCATAAACAAAATATGCATGCCTCTACCAATAACATAGTAGTAACATTATCATCCTGTATTCAAGGATTCCTGGGGCCATTTTTCCCACTGCACCCCCTCGAGAATTATGTCGATTTTTTTTAATAGACATACTTCAATGTTTTACGTAATGTAAAAGTGTTTTCAGCATTAGGAAAGCATAAACAAAGGAGATATTTGATCCCAAAGTATGGCCCATGTAAGTTAAAACCTGCAATTTCGGAGTATTTTTTCAGCTTTTTGTTAGTTTTTATGCACACTAAAATAGCGGAAGAGCACGTCGAAAATAACTATCAGTACCAAACCTAACAATTCTAACCTAACTACGTAAAATTATAGGTGCTGTTGTGGAAAGTCATTTTGGGTGCTATATTCAATTGAGCAAGCCTTCAGGCTGTTCTTTTACACTTTAAAGTAACATACTAAGGTATCAGACTTACAGTACTTCACAAAGACACATTTCTGCAAGCAAAAATCAACTGAAAACGTTCATAAACAACAAAATCTTCATAAACCATGCAAAATATTTCACTTACTCCAGGGGGTACAGAGGGTGAAGGCTACAGGATTCCCATGTTTGATTTGTGGTGAAGTCTCATTGCACAGTGCTTCAGAACCTATTTTTAAGTGTAGGTCTAGTTCTGATTAGCCTATAAAACTAGTGGAATGGTTAGCACAATGCCCTACGATGCTAGGGATACTAATTTCATCACATCATCTCTCATCCACATCTTCATGATTAGCCAAAAGTGGCAGAGAAGCGAAGTAAAATAATCCAAATCAATTAATCAAATGCTTAACTACTTTGCATTTTATAAATACAGTATTTAAAAATAATGTTGGCTTACAAAATAAATCACCTACAATTGAATTCAAATGGATTTAACAAAGGAAGAAATAGAAAAGATGTTTTATCCTTGGTAAAAACCAGTCAACCCTGATCGTAAGCATCTGAAAGGTAAAAAAGAATTCTCAGGGAGTAATGATTTCTTCATTGTACTCAGTCTGGTGAATTCATATCTTGACTGTGCAGTAGGTAGGGAAACAATTCCCATCCATATTTTTTCAGAATGTCACACTGTATGGGCAGTATGTGGCTTCTTCCTGATATCTTGCAAAAGTAGGACAACAGCTGTGAGCTGATGATTCTTCGGGTAGAAGACATCTTTCAGTATGTTTATGTAAATGCCACTGTTCTATTATTGATATAAACCGTAATCATCAGCATCATTTCCAAAATACTGTTGATGCTAACAACGTCTTGTGTAACTTCAATGCTTATCCAACCTACCTGGATATGAGTAGCCACCTTGGCACTGCATTAGCTCCCCCCCCCCTCCCTCATATTTCAAGCTATGAATTATAAATTGTGGCATGGTTTTCACCATACAAATTTCAATATTAATGTAAGATCACTTCTCACTATGCAAAATTTGATTGGACTCATTTTAGTCTTCCATTTCAAGGCAGAATTTTACAAAACAGGAATACATTAGCCAACATACACACACAAAACATTCTGGATTTATGTCTGGATTAAAGCTGGCAAGATTTGTAGCAATTGCATAATCATTCCATGGGTCACATATGTACAAAACTTTTGAAATTAACCTTGTAAAAAGAGATACCTAAAGATTATGTGATATTCGTGCTCACCCAGCCACTAATCATTGAGTATGTGGGGTGAAAGGTGCCAGAATTTTGACCGATAACTGATATTCTACCAATCCAATATAAAATTCCAAATGGTCCTTGAGGAATCTGAATGGTTTGTTGATCTCCATAATAAATAGCCCTGTCTAGTTGGCTGCACTTTTTGACACTCGGTGCAGTGCAGGGGTATCCAGTGTCAGGTTGGTGTAAGGGTGGTGCAAGGATCTGACGTTCAACCAACTAGACGGAAAGCGGTGTTCAAGTTCAGAATATTCAACAAATGCCTGTCTGCTGCTTTAAACGGTCCTTTCATTAGTTAGCATGCACCACGTGACCATACACCAAACATACACCGGTCCGGAAGGTAGTGCAGACTGTGCAGACACCAAATACACTTCTTGACTCCAAATCAATGAACTAGACAACTCGGTGTTGCACTTTGCAACCAACTAGATGCTTCGGTGCAAACAGTCAATCGAGTCAAAAAGTGCAGCCAACTTGACGGGGCTAGTGTGTTTTGATGTGACTACAGTACAAAAGAAGTTGCATATTAAGACAATTACTTTTTTAAAAAGTAGGGCATGCAGATTATTCATAAAAATTATAACAAAATGGCAGAATTTTGCAATAAATTATAATACCGGGTGTCCGAATTGAAACACCCTAATTTCAAATACTTATATTAAACATAATATACAGGCAAGAACATTGTGGAAAGTGGTATATGGTAGCATAGCTGTGGAAATTTTAAATAGGTAATGAATAGTAAGGATTTGTTTATTTTGTATCGTTCCAGGGGGTGAATAGTGAAAATGACAACCAATGCTGAAAAAGTGCAAACTGTGTTGTGGTACGCAGAATTGGGATCCATTATTGCAAGAAATCAGTTCGTACATAAATTTTGGGAGAGCAATCTCACATGACGCCGTACAAACGGATTTCTTGAGACTTCGTGCAAATGCATCTGCAATGCGCTGAACGTTTTCCTCTGATGTTGGTGATCGGCCACCACCATGCTCATTAGCGGCAGATCCTGCCTCTAGAAACTCTGCTTTCCACACCTTAATTCTCTTGGCATCGGGATGGTATCTGTGATACTCTGCATGAAGCCGTCGTTGAACTGCAATAATGGATCCCAATTCTGCGTACCACAACACAGTTTGCGCTTTTTCAGAATTGGTTGTCATTTTCACTTTTCACCCCCTGGAACGATACAAAATAAATGAATCCTTACTATTCATTACCTATTTAATATTTCCACAGCTATGCTACCATATACCACCTACCACACTGGTGTTGCCTGTATATTATCTTTAATACAAGTATTTGAAATTAGGGCATTTCAATTTGGACACCCTGTATATTTATAGATATATTTGATCATTAATTTTACCTATATTAGTAGTCAGCAACATGGATTACAGCAAATATGTAAGAAACTATGTAATTTATGTCCTAAAGTCACTGAACCAAATTCATAGTTTATGATTTCCTCTGTAGATTGATTTTTGTTTCATGTTTTTAGCCAGGAGTTGAGGAGGTATGTAGTTTAATGCAGAGTCATGTGTTTCCCTAAATTTACGTGTTCCATTTCTTGTGATATTGGTGAGAACGTAATGTGTTGTTTTCTACAGTGTTTCGTTCACTTGCGTTTGAGCAAGGAGGGGAGGAGGGCAAGGACAGTTTACTTTCTACTTACTGCAATTAGAAAGAATCATATTGAAAATGGAATTCAATCCGATGATTTTGGGTCAAATCCGCTGGTAGACAAGGCTTAGCATTAAGAGACCATAGCACAGGGACAAAAAGTGTGTATGGGGGGGGATTGTTCCCCATGCCCCCACCCCTAATCACTGCCACTGTCAATACATTGAACTAATATGATACGAAAAAATATAGTTCTAAACTGGTCACTTTGCCTAACTCAGAGTGCATAGATACCTGGTGCTAACATAGATTTCATCATTTCCTCTACATACAGAAGTGCACTTGTAGCACAGGTGTTGCCGCTGATCCAGCAAAAGGAGAACATATATGTGTAATTGATTGAAGATGTGAACTCCACTTGCCAATATGCTATATATTCACTGTACCATTCTGCACAATCTGGCCCAAAAGCATTTGTGTTGCAATTATTTCCAGGTTAGGCCATTTTTTCCCGTTCGATTCCTCTACTACATTGGCCAATTCCGATAGAGTACCAATTAATCTGTCTCATCTCTAGTTTATATCTTACATCAAGATATCAGCAAATAATTCTAATTAAAAAAATAATAATAGTGCTGTTAATTAATCATAAAACATAATTTAAAAGAAAATTAAGCTGGTGGCTCCAAAATTAATACACAAATGTCCTTCTTGGTTACAGTAATGATCTTTAAATTTTTTATATTACAGCCTTATGGGTACAGACAATGAGCAAATACCAGGAGCGATCAGCAAAGAAAGTGGAATAATTCCTCGCTTTTGCCATGAAGTTTTTGAACGTATTGCCTCACTAGAAGATTCAAGAGTTGGCGGTCTCCGTCCAAATGGTGGAAGAAAAGCTCATATGACAGTTGAGATAAGCTACTTTGAAATCTACAATGAGAAGATCCATGATTTGTTGGGAGGCCCAGAAGGGAAAAGGGCTCCGTTGAAAGTGAGGGAGCATCCTGTGTTTGGACCATATGTGGTAGACCTATCCATTCAGGGAGTGGCTTCGTATGAAGATGTCCAAGTAAGTTTCAGTAATTACACATTTTGTGCTTTATATTTCACATTTGAAGAACTCATTTTGGTGATTTTTGTACAGAGTGAACATAAAATCTGTATACACCTGCCACCAATATCGATTTTAGTGATCCTTTATAAAAAAAAAAAAAAGTGGATAAAAAAAATTGAATTATTTGATCCAGTGTTGAAATACACATATTCATGTAATATATTATAATGCTCTGCTCCAATATGACAATGTCAGATGCAAGTGTATTAAAAAGTGCCTGTGATACAAGATAAACACTGTTGCCTTTTCATGCACTATCAGATGCAGGAGTGCCCATGTTCAGGTTTGTGGATGCAGGTTGCATCTACCCAAATTTTGGGGGAGATTTTTAATTTTATTTTTTTATGGAAATTTGTCAATAAAAGTTTAAGCATTATCTATGTTTGACGTCTTGATAAGATGATTGTGAAGGATAAAGCTGCATTACGGTTTGATTTGAGTTGAGTTTTGTTACCATATTTATGCGTGTATAATGTGCACTCTGGTTTTGGATGGGTAAAAGTGACAAAAAATTATATCTCTTATATAATGCACAGTACAATTTCAAGAAATGGCTTTCTTAGTTGTAGGTTGTAAATCTGTTGCTTTGCTGATCAGGAGTGAATGGTGTCATACCTATTCAATTGCTCATTCCTTCTTTTTCAAAATATATACTTTTTCTTTCCGTGACTAATATAACATTTATGCGAGGCAAATTTAGGATCTTCCAAATAGCAGTTAGCAGCACAAGATTTCTTCCAGTAAGGAATTTACACACTCCATGTATATCATATTATTTGGCCAGTAATACATTTTAATTTTTATTATCTTTTTCCTTATGTTTTCTTTCATCCAAAGTACCATAAAAATCGGAACGTTTCTTCATTTTTTGATGAACTTATTTCAACCACATTTCACATTAGTGTCGTTATCTTGAATTGAATACTGTTTCCATATTCAGAAACTGCAGGATTCAAGCTTTACAATGATATATAACATGATAGGGTACCGTAAATATGAAAAATCAATGCTAGTGTCCCAAAATCATGGAATGACCTGTACGGTTTCATGTTGGCTGTCTGAATTATTCCGTGCATAATACGCACGGAATAATTCAGGGCAAAAATTTTGGAAAAAAGTGCACATTATACATGAGTAAATACGGTATTTAGCATCTCTTTTCTTCCACTTTGGGCTGATCGCGACGATGATACAATGCGACAGATGAAGGTGTACTCACAGAGAACACCCATGCTTAGCTTGGAATTCGGACCCCTGGCATTGTAGCACGGTGCTAATCACTCCGCAACGAAGGTACGTTGCTACATTACCAGGTACAATCAATATTCTTGGCGTTGATTATTAATATCAGTTCGAAAAATATAATCCTTAGTGTTTGTATACTACTAACATATTTACGTGTTGTGCGAGTTACTCACTGTATAATATAATCTATACAAAATTTGTACAAAATAGTCTTTCTTACGTAGGTGAGTATAGAATTTCGAAACTACGTTTCGGGGTTCGACTGCCCCCTTCCTCAGGTTCTTTTCCCCTCTAGGCACAAATCATTTTATGCTGCATCAAGAGTGTTAAAAGGATTAGGTTAAAAGGTTTGGTTGAAAACCACTTGTTATAAACAGGTCACCATTCAAGAGCAAGCAGAACCATGGAACGTGTTTTGTCAATTGAATAGAATCCCGTGCAAATGAGGTCTTACGGAGAATCGGGAACACCTTTTAGCAGGATTTTTAACCGGGGGGTTTTAATTGAATGAATGAATCAATTTTGAGGTTATGATGCCACAGTTGATTAGGTGAATAGCTTTACCAAGAGCTCAAAAAATGCTTCTTCAACAGCATTTGCTCCACAAATTGAGCAAAAATTTATTCCCCATCCAGTCTATTCACAGTACTTGGCCCGTGTGATTTCTTCTTGGAGGTGCAGCATTTTAACAATGTTCATTTTGTTCTTTTAGAATAATTGTATTAAATATACTACATAGTAACACATTATAAATAACCCAATACAACAGAAAAATAAATATGTAAAATGAGCATTTCTAACTTGTCGCAGGAAGTGAATTTTGCACTTGAAATACAATCCAAAAAATTTTGACTATGAAATACTCCAAGCATAGGAGGAGAATTTGTTGCAGGAGGCACCAAGTTCTATTTTCACTGTTTGGCTCTATTGAGGAAAAACAGTTGAATCAGTTATACCAACAAACCAGTTTTGGTTAAGACAACTGTGGCACGAATATTTGTGTGCCCCACTGAGGTATGCAGGGTGGGGGGTGGAGGGAAATTTTGAGAAAATCAAATTTTTCAAATGAAAGCATAAATAACTTGGGGAAAGCCAAAATAATAGAAGTACACTCCCCTTAACCTTTACTCCCCCAATGATACCATATGGCATCATCAGAGTAAGGTCGTACTGGCCCGATGATACCATATGGTATCATCGGGCGAGTACGACCTTACTCTGGTGATACCATATGGTATCATCAGGGGAGTAAAGGTTAAGCCTCTAAATATTACGTGGAAAATGCATTGAGTTATCATTTTTTCTTGTCCGTATGGGAGTAGTAAGGGAACTTGTTAACAGATGGATGGGGTAAGAGCAGGTGGCGCCGTCCGATAGTTGTCGGACGTCGTAGTAAGGCATTTTGTTGGGCAAACTGAAGGAACATGGAAACAAATAGGTTCCATTGATACATACGATTTTTGTCCAATATCGCCACCCGACAAAGTATGTAACTACAATATGCGACAGAAATTGCATGGACTGCAATATCCAACAAAAATCGCATGAATAAACAAGAAGAGCTTTAGACTGCAAATATGCTGCTGGAATTTTATTGCTCTTCTGGCTCTCTTCACCTTATTTAATGTAGCAGTGATTACGAAGGTTTTCTTCCATCATCCTGACGTATTACTGGTTTCGCACAAGTTAACATACGTTTACAATGGCATTGCACTATTCTTAGATATCAAGAAGAATCCAACCAAATGGGATATATATTGAATACTATAACGAAAAAGTGAAACATAAATCTGCATTGGTGAACGTTATAAAAATTGGCAAATGCATGCTCCCAACCTCAAATTTACTGCAATACTAGTATTACAATGAAATTAACGCCACTCTCTGTTCTGTCTGTTTAAACTCGTGAGAGTTGGTCATTAATCTCTCACTGAGTAAGGTTAATGTCCAATATTATGAAATAAAATACTAATAATAAATATGTAAATATTTTAATATCATATTTACTTGAATCATTCCATCATAAAAGCAAATCACTTTCTTCAAGAATTGACTTTTCTCTGCCAGCCCTGCTAAATTTTCACTTTCCATCTACTGATTTATACGAGGGGTGTCCAGAAAGTAATTTCCAATTAGTAGGGATATTGATTTTTCGCCAACGCCAAAACCGTGAAAACTTGTAATTGCTGCGAAGTTATATTTAGGAATGTGCAGTGATGTCTGGACACATTTTCGCCCGTTCGAAATATCGAAATAATGCGAATTTGGCATAAAATGCGAATTGTTGGCATTTTTAGCAATTTTTTTTAAAGAAATGTCCTAAAACAACGAAAAATTCCATGAAATTCAATATTCTTGTCTTTTCTAGGCCATGTTTGTGTACACAGAACATGCAAGTTTTCCAACATTTTACTCAAGAGTAAACTAAAGTTATACGTACATGGAATAATTCCGAGAGCCACATTAAATCATGTATTTCCCACGATTTTTTCAACTCCTATCAAAACCATTTGCATCACAGATCAAAGTGGCAGGATGCTAACAGGAGATCGAGTGCGTATCTACCGTCACACGGGAGCCATATCTTCAGATTTTTCGCACAAGATATGTTTTGAATTACCAAGCTAAGTGCGCACCATCGGCATTTGTCGAGCGAGTAATAATGGAACTCAGTCGTTAGGGCGTCTGACTACTATGCGAGAGACCCATGGTCGATCCCCTGCGGAGGAGAACCGGGATGTTTTCCACCTATTCAAACTGCTCCGGCGTCCACCCAGCATCATATGAGGCTAGTACCTTGAGGAAACTTTGAGGGATAAAGGTGGCCAGGAGCATGGTGCTGATCACATCACCCCTACCTTCAGCCGTGATCAAGAATGTGTGGGGCCCTAACTCCACACCCCTATACACCTTCATGGAAAAGTGCAGGGGAGCACTTTACTTTTACTTCCTCAAAAATCTGATCTACAATTTAAAATAATAGTTTAAAGCACAATGGAGTATTAAGTTTCAGTATATTTGGCAGATAAATGTTCTAAAACAAAAACGCGAATTTTGGGAAACGTAACACTAACAAGTCAAAAAAAGATAATGCCAATTTTTGATGCCATAATATATCGGTATCTGTCACGTGAGTTTGATTGATTTTAATTTTTTGGATGCATCGCCACTTATGGTCATTATTAGGGCTCGCAAGTTGAGGAAATATCTTTTTTTCCTAGTGTCGGAAGACGAGGCCCAACATAATATATGTTCATTTTGGGTCATTGTACGCCAGAAAAAGGTGGGTTTTGTTTGTCCTCTTTTGCCTGTTTTGGCTTATTGGTCCTTTTTTAACCTTTTTTTTTTTTTTAGGTCTTAACAGCCTTTTTTTTTTTTTTTTTTTTTTTGCAACTTCACCTTCTTTCGACTACGTTTTTACTGCCCCTTCTCAATTCGAATCATCATCAGTTCATCACCTCTTAAAACATCCTTTCTGTAGTAAAGAAATAAAAAAAAGAGAGAAATAAATATATTTGAACCGATCCCTGAAATGAGAGAGAAACATTTTTGGACAACTGAAGCAGGTACGGTACAAGATCCTTTAAACGTAACTTGGCTGGAAGGTCGCGCTGTAAGTGCCAACTTTCTCTTGTTTTGAAGCTTTCAGCACGGTGTATAAGACCAGACAGCACACGCCTGCAAAGATCTCAAGGTGCCGCGAAGAGGGAGGGGATGGGGAGGTTAAAACTGAAGTTATTAATTAATTTGGATCACATTTATACGTCCTTTTTTCCGTTTTTAGGTCCTTTTTTATATTTTTAGGTCTTTTATAGGTCTTTTTTTGTCAATTTATAGGTCTTCAACTTCCGAGCCCTAGTCATTATGCACCCTTCAGTATATACGGGGAAAATTCCATTATCTAAAATCCTTACCTTAAAATTAAAAAAGGGGTATGGAAAATACTTTCCCAAAATAACTTTCAAGATATCAAACTCTCACGAAGAGGCGTAAGCCATGTGACTTACAATTTCGAATCAGTAGTTTAAAAACACCATGAAAGTATAATTTCAGATATTTGCCAGAAAATGCGCTAAAATGAAAATGTGAATTTTGAGAAAAATAACACCGTATAGTAATAAATAAAGATAAGAAAATACACCAATTTGAAAAAAAATAACAAAATATCAAGGTCCCTACCGATTAGGCATAAATAAAACAAGAATATCAGTTGTAATTGCATTAGTAACAGTGAGTCCTAACCTAATTTTCGGCATAATCAACACCGTTGTTCTGGCATTTGTCGTAGCATGGCACTAAATTTTGTATGCCCATGGTATATGTGTCTGACAGCAAAGACTGGAACTATCTACCGCAGTGTAGCTGTCAAATCCTTGCCCTGCCAGAAACCTCTTCAGTTAAACAAAGAGATGAAAGTCTGTACATTCAACGCCAGGTCTGTACAGGGAATGGTCCAAGATCCCTCACCTGAAGTGATGCAAAGGGCCCATGTGTACTCAGCTGTATGGGGTTGTGCACATTTGATTGGCCTTCCGTGAATTGTCTGACCATACTATCATTCACGACGTCCGGTCTGCACACCTCACACGATTGCTGGTGGCTCTGTGCCAAATTCTGAGCGTACAATATAGGCTACATCGCAGTCGGTGGGAGAGCTGCAATCTTTAACCTAGAACTGTCCTAAAACGGCTGCATTGTAACTGTACCAGATTACAGCTACATGCCACTTCTTCCTGCCTGCATGTGTGTGTGTGTCACTCTCCGGCCACTAGTGCTGCGTATAGGCACCATTGGAGCTTTTTTTAGGATGCCCCTCGTATATGAACTTTCAGAAGCTTTTATTATTAGAGTGTTCCTGTTTTATGTGTGGTTAGCTAAATCAGGTACCTATACAATGTCATTCTATAAATTCCTTGCGTTAAATTTTTAATACCTACATACCCTTTTCGTCAGCATTAATGGTATAACTGCATGTTGTCAGTTTCACAGTACTTCACTTGGATATACTGTACTGAAGCAGAAATCCCATTGATAATGTAAGGAAATATGACACTTTATTTTGTTCAATTCAATTGTTTCACTTATATGCAAGAGTTAAGTTGTTTGCGTAATGCTGATCACATCACCCCCACTCACGACCGGATCAAGAAAGTGTGGGGCGTTACCCCCACACCCCCTATATGCCTTCATGGCGTGGTGCTATGCACAGGGGAGCACTTTACCTTTTTTAAGTTGTTTGCTTTACAGAGAAGAGAGAAGTAGCTTTATGCATTGAAAAATGAGTTCACACTCATGGTTCTTGCAAGTAGAGGGTTCCAAACCTCAGTGGAAATATCAACATATAATACCGAGAATGGATAAGGAGACTGATAAATTACAAAATGTATTTCTTAGTCAATCACTCTTCACCCTAATCTCATTTAGTCGTAACTTCAAAAATAATCAAGTATTTTATTTTAAACTTACTGCGTATGACAAAATTCTGTAATCCTTCCCTAGCTTGTGAATTGTAATAATTTTCCAAATTCACTATTTTGCAGTTTGAATTCAAATCATAGAGAATAGAGAAATTAAGTCAATTTCATAGAAGATAATATTGGTACTTAACAAACCCATACGTGGATCTGTATGAGTTTATTATTTCTATTTGCAAAAACATCGATTTAGTTTAGTTTGTAATTGTCAGGGAAAAATGTAAATTTTGTCCTGGAAAACCTGGAAAAGTCAGGGAATTTCATTTCTGCTTGTTTGTAGCCACCCTGAAGAAATAAAACAAATCACATCTTTTTTTATCACAGATGCGTGAATGAATTGCTGCTCTGTCACGGTTAGTATATAAAGACTGCAAAACAGAACAACAATACATAGATGATGATAAGCAGATGGACAATTGTATTCTAACTATGTTATAAAAAATAATGGAATTGCAACATGTGTTATACACAATCAGTAAACTCAAGTGTTGCCTGTTGCCAGAAGCAGTCTTGAACACAACAAACACTTGTATCCAAATGCATGGGTGAAGCTGTACTAATCTTTTATCTGTGACTTCTTCATCATTGCATACTTAGCACTTCTTCATACCAAGTATTTTTTGAGAGTGACATGTCAGTTCTAAAGAATGATAGTTTCTTCTATACTTTGAACTTGAATAATTCATCATCATCCTTCGCCATTTCCTGCCTCTGCCTGGGTCGGCATAGAAGTCAAGCCTCTCCATTTTCTTCTGGTCTTCCACCATTCATCGCTTTCCACGGTGTTTCAATCTTGATATCTTTTCCTAACACTCTCCACTATCTGCTCTTTCCACAGACATCTTGGTCTCCCCTTTGGCCTTATTCCCACTCCTTGTGCATTGTAAGCTCTTACTGGTAGTCTTTCTGCATCCATCCTCTTCACATGTGTCCGAACCACCTCATCTGTGCCTGATCCATCCTGTCCTGAAGCTTCACCACCCCTATGGTCTGTCAGATCTCCTCATTCCTTCTAGTCTTCCCCAACATGCTCCTTAACACCTTCCCTGTGAAATTTTCTGACAAAATGGTTTCCCGTTCTGTGTATTTTTTTTCTGAGTGTGCGTAGTAATATTTTAAGTAGCTACTGCTTCAACACAATTCATCCGAGTATCATGGTTCATACATCTTTCTCTTCAGAATAGAACAGGCTTTCAAATGGTACCATGCACATGTGTACATAAAGTATGAGGAAAGGGAAATCTGGGATAATTCGGGAAATTTCCCTCCGAAAAATCTCTTTTGGTAACTTTGGAGCCCTCTGGACCGGCCCTGGATATAGGTACCCAATTATAATCTACCTTGAAAGATACTATGGTCTATACGTAATGCATCCGCCAAGTTTCATTGCAATATCTTCAATAGGTATGAGGGAAAAATATTTCGCAATCCTGTTTGACAATACTATTAGAAACTCAAAAACCAAAAATTAATCACCAACCGTTCAAATAACGCAACACCAAAAAGAAATGTACATAAAGCAACGCAACTGACTAAACGCGGCACACAAACGAACTCACGTTTGCACTTTGTCAGCATAACACAAAAACAGTTTACGTTCCTCTGAACAACTTCTTTTTTTCTTCTTCTTTGTCGGCACTGAAAATTGTGACTAAATTAAAGGTCATTGTTTCTTCAATAGCAAAACATATGTTTCACCAACAAAAAACGTATTATTCCGTTCAACACAGGTTACTTCAGTCAGAGATGTTCGTGAGCGTAATATTACGCCCAGCACAGAATAAGCTATAGTAACCAAGGGCGTAATATTATGCCGAACACAGGGAAGGGGTTAAGAATTTCATCTCCACTGTCTGCATCTTTCTTTTGTCTCTCTCTGTCATTGTCCAATTCTCTGCTCCATACATAATTATTGGTACATAGTATGTGTTATATATTACCTTCTTGCATTTCATAGGTACATCCCTGTTCCATATTAGTCTTTGAACGCTTTGATAGAGTCCACCACCCATTTGTCCTCCTCTGTTTACCTCCTCATCTATTCTCCCAGTTCTCTCAATTATGCTTCCTAGACATTTGAAACTCTCCACTACCCTCAACAACTCTTTAATCATCTTTATTCGTGGTACATTTCTGGCTCTGTTTTTTGTTACGTCATTCTTTTCTGCACTGAATTTCATTCCTGCTCTTCTGATTTCCTCATTCCAACTATCAAACTGTCTCTGTACTACTACTTCTTTAATAATTTATAATTGGAAATATTTAACCATTTACATGTACTTATTTTACTTACTTTTGTGCAGTTTTTATGAGAGTTTCACAATGCAAATACATAATATGTATCTGATTTGGCATACCTGTTGAACAGAAGTGATCAAGTTCTATTTCTTTTTGCTGTAGATTTTCTCCATAGTGATTTGTGTTTTCGATTATAATAATGTCTTTAATACATATTGATAAAATGTGAGATAATTGTTTGAATGTTTCTATTGCAGGGGTGGCTGAGTGTAGGAAACCGTCAAAGAGCTACAGCTGCAACAGGAATGAATGACAAGAGTTCACGATCTCATTCAATATTTAGTGTCATATTAACACAAATACAGGTAAGGTAATAGTTTCCAAAGTCTTAGACATACATTTGAAGTTTACAGGATCTCAAGATAGTAATTTTTCTTGACTAAACATAAGTAAAAACTGATATTATTTCACATAATCTACGTAGACCAGCTTTACAGACATAACTTGTCCTAGGAGCAGTTTCTTGCACCAGTGGGAGTCCTTGAATATCCTTGAATTTACAATTTCATTTAAACAAATGTTCATATTTCTTTTGACAAATTATATATAATACTGGTATTATTGGTATTTTGAAGAAAATCCTTGGCACCTAG